>NW_009912574.1:11338-40541 GCF_000696875.1 Nestor notabilis | reverse complement strand
CTCTCCGCCTCGCCCGCAGACCGCTACGCGTGTGACCCGGGCACCCGCTTCAACGCTCCGGCGCCGGGCAAGAGCTGGGTGGCCCTCATCCCGCGGGGCAACTGCACCTACAAGGACAAGATCCGCCACGCCGCCGCCCAGAACGCCTCCGCCGTGGTCATCTACAACGTGGGCTCCAGCAACGCCAACGAGACCATCACCATGCCCCACGCAGGTGAGCCCCGGCATCCTGCCCGTGCTCCGTGGGTGCACCCCGAGGTCTGGGCTGGGTGGGCAAAGGGGCCCTGTTTTTCTGCATGTGGCAGCCTGCTCTGCCACCCCAGATCCTTGGGGTGGGAGCTGACTGGGGGGTAAGGTGTCCTCACACCTCCTGGCAGGGAGCAGGGCAGGCTGTGAGCCTCTCTGGGCAGTGGGTGCCCATCCGGGGGGCTGTTGAGCACCTCTCGTCTCCGTGCTGCCATGGCAAAGGATGGATGTGCTGTTGGCAGCAGTACACGCTGGTGCTCCAGGGGTGAAAAGTTTGGGAGATGTAAAGTTTTGGTCTAGTAGGAGGAATGGATGAGACCCTGAGCCTGCTGTGAGGCACTGATGTTTTGTGGTGTGCTGGTGTCAGGTGCTGCGTGGGATTGGGTGTGATTCAGATTGAGACCTTAAGAAGAGAACCGTAGTGTTTATGGTGCAGGCTTATCAGTACGTGCAATAAAGCAAGGGAACACGGTGTCCACTGTCCTGCCTGTGATAGTGTTAAAGCTGTGGGATCGAGTAGGGACGCCAAGTATCTGATTTGGTGAGAAGATGAGGTATTTTGTCCAGCACTGAGCTTGTTGGGGGGGGATGTGGAGGAGTGTTCACTGTCCTAGGTGAATGCTCTGATGGAGTTTGTGTTCAGGTCCCAGCATGCGCTCATCAACTAGAACCAAGCAGAAATCCACTATCGGAAACAACCCAAACCTCGGGTTATGCCACCAAAAAACCCCACTGGTTTTGTAACAACATTTCATCTGAAATAATGTTGTTCTACAAACAGATCACCAGATTTATATTTAGGGATGGTGTTTTCTGCCAGGGGTCACTGATCTTTTATACCAGCAGCCTATGCCACAGAGACTAAAATGCCACCTATTGTGAAATCTCTGTTTGGTTTGCATCCAGTAACTTCTCATGCCCAGCTGTTTCATGCTAGTTGAATCTTAGCAGAGTTAGGGGTAAATTGAAACACAGAAAGGCTGCAAAACAGGATGTTATTCTCATGACATTTTAAATTTCCACAGTAAACCAGCTAGCATGGATGTGCTGAAAAAACATTTGTTGCCTAACTATAATGCTATAATACTGCTGATGCAAAAGAAGTGCTTTTGGATCCTCTTGTGTGCAGCCTCTTTAAGAGATTAACCATTTATTTGGGCAAATTCATGTGCCTCTGGTAGGATTGCTGGAAGATGGGATTTTTCAGTATTTTCCAATGGTTCTGTGAGACAAGCAACTCATAACCTCTTGAGCTTCTTAAAACTGTGCTTTGTAACCTGCACATGGTTTAGTAGTTGTTCAGATTATACTTGTTACTTTTAAATATCACAGATTATATACTAAGTAGTATAAAGTAGTAGGAGCTTGGCGTACTTATGCACCCTTAAAGTAAAGCTCAGGCTGTTTCAAAAGTTAAGATGCATCGCTTGCTCTTGTCATAGTGAGTTTCTCTAGAACTGCCAACATGTTGGATCAATTAATGGTTTGCCTGTTTCTAAAGTATGCACTAAGCTGGTTTCCCACACAAATGGTGTTTTATTAAGAAACAGTGGGAGTAAAAAATGTGTCTAACCTTTTAAAATGTTGGAGCTTTTGTTTGTTTTAAAGCCTAAAATGAAGTAAGCAGGGAATCTTTCTTACTAAAGTGGCTTCAGCTTTTGAAAATACAAAACACTCTATCACTTATCTTGGGGGCAGCTTCTTTTATGTCATACGACTTACAGCTTATTCTAAGAATCCTTTTTGAGTACTGAATTAATACCCAGCAGTGTGATTGTACAGTACCAGAGGCTGAAATGAAAGGAAACTTGCAGAAAATCATCCAGACTTGTTGAACACAGTCAGTGAGACTGAAAGGCTTTGCTGATTGATTGTGTGAGGTTGTCTTCGTTTTAAGGATTTTTGTTGTGTGGATTTGAGAAATGGCTGTTGGTCTTACTTCAGGGAAAAACCTGCCCCCTGCTACAGTCGGAACTCAGAGGAATTTTAGAGCATAAGTCTGCTGAAACAGGAGGAAGTATAATTATTCATAAACAAATATTTAACGAACTAGCAGGGATTAGAACTGGATTTATCTTTACTCTTCCACTATTACACAGGGACAGAGTGAATATACAAGCTGTGTAAGATTATCTTTCTGACTTGCAGCCTTTGACGTTCGCTTGGTCCCAGTCTAAACGATAGCACAGCACAAGATTCAAGGGAAGAATGAATCAGTTTCTTGGTTCTGAGTTCAGCAGCATATGCAGTGCTCTGCCCACGCCAAATCCTGGAGTGGGAAGAAGAAAATTCCATCCTGGAAAATACTTGGGGGATGAGAGGGAAGGGTGAAATATGACCTAAAAAGCAATTTAAAAGTTGAAAGAAATATGATGTTACTCTCTCTCTCTTTTTCCCTTTTCCTCCCACAGACTTTTCTTTTTTTTTTGAGGTTTCATATAAGCTTAAATAAACTCTTTCTATAGAGAAAACAGTATATCCTGTTGCATAACAGCGTGGCTCCTGCCCTTAACTAAAGAACTATTACTCCAAAGAGAAATGTTTTTCCTTCTGTACATTCTCCTCTGTATGCTTTGCGTTCTCTTGCTGACGTTTTCTCTGTGTTTCTTTTTCTGCTGTTCCCACCCCCACTCTTAATTTCTTCATCGCTACCCCTGTGCTTCATTCCCTCTCTTGACGTTACTGTGCTACTCTTTCTTTTTGCCCTTGACACTTTCTTCCCAAAGCTCTCATTCTCTTGCCAAAAATATTACCTCACAGCTGTATGTTTAATTATGTTTCCTGTTTTCTGCTACAATGCATGCCAATGACCCTTTGCTAACGTGGTGCCTGCTGATTTCAAAATCTATAGGTAGCTGTAGCAAGATACCATTCTTGAATGTGAAGGAGGCTTGGTAGACCTCCTTCCCCCACCACAACACCCCCAAAGCAGATCTAGGGTGGTATTATATCAAAGCTTGTGGTTGAAATACTCAATTATGACTTTCCAGGATTTATTTATAGTGCACCAAAGTGTACAGTTTGAACCAGTTCAATCACCGTGTTAAAGCCTTTGCTTTCAGGGAACTTGTGCTTTGGTCGCTGCTTGCACATCCAGAAGTGAGGTAGAGTTGTGACATCTGCGCTCACAGGGAATGCAGAGGACTGTGGTTCTCGTGCTAGGGCACACTTTGCTTTTGCATCAGCTGCTAGGGCACACTTTGCTTTTGCATCAGCTGCTACAGCCTTTGCAAGCCGGCAACTTTATTTTTATTGGCTTGAAGTCTAGGAGCTGTGAGTCCAAGTTTGCTTTTTAACTAAATAGGGTTTAACCAGAGAAAGAATAAAAGCATCTAGAATTTCTGTTCCAGGCGCTTTTTATTTTTCCTAAATCAACTTTGCTAGTAGAAAAGTAGTCTAATAATATAGTGGATGTTGGGTTGTTTTTTTCTCTCTAGAAGAATAATCCATGGTGTTGGCTACAGTTTCTGATTGGCATTTGTTCTTATTCAGAACAAATTAGCTGTTATTTACATTTGAAAAGGCTCTAACCACTGTGTGTACATTTAATAACTTAGTATTAATTGGAAGTAGTTTTACTACCTGTTGTAGCACATGTCCTAACATTTCCTCTTAGCTCTGAATAGATACAGTAATGGAATCTTCCAGAAGGTGATTCAAGGTGAGAACTTCCCTTTCTACAGCTCCTATTTGAAGGGACCCCTCCTAACTTGGGTACCAGGTGCTTGGGACTAGGATGGGGTATTAAGCGTGACTGTACATATGATTCCTATGTGGGTAAAAATCAAACCTTTAGTATTCAGTACAGTTACTAACATTCAGTTTGAATTCTGGGGTGCACCAGCGTATCTCACAGAATGGATATGATTATTATGTGAAGTAAATTGCATCCTAAGTATTTTGCACCAGAAGCGTATGTGAGTCAGGCAGTTTTGCACTCTCCATATTCTGCTTTTCTAGTGCATGCCATCACAGATTTTAAGTCACGTGCTGCACGTATGACAGCCCATTTCCAATGAGAGGCAGATGCCTCATTTTTTGTAATGGCTTGTACACAATGGCAGCAACTGTCAACTGCATCTTTGGGACGTGAATCTCATATGTGGCCTAAGATGAGCTTGACTTCTTCCCTCCCTCTTTGGCCTTCAAATGCAGCATGTGTGTGCCAGATTGCATAAGGAGGGCATGGCATCCCACTGCAAAACCAGGTGTGTCCCTCCACACATGCTGTGAATTTGGCCAGCCTTGATCTGTGCCTGTTCAGTTCAGTAAGTTTCTTCCCTTGCACTCAGATTTTTGTTCCATGATCAATGACTAGTCTTGCCTTTGACATATTTTAAGATGTGTTGGTAGTAGTTTTGGCTAGGGGCTCCCCTGTAGTTTTGTACTGATGTGCAAATTAAACACTGAAGTTGGAGATTTTTCTCTTTACAGACATAATTCAGCACTGTAGCTACATTTGTTTCTTTACAAAAAGAATTATTTCCCTAAACTTTTGTTGTATTCTAATGAAGAAAATGTGCTGACAGCATTTACATATGGATAAGTGTGAATTAATCAAGGGTTGGAGATTTCAGTCTTCCAGAGCCTGCCATAATTATTTTCTGTTCCAGGCACCCAGGATTCATTCCTAATAGAAACTACCTACGTGGGGGAGGGAGATGGAGATTCGTGCATCTCTTAGCCTTATCCATTGTGAAATTGAGGTATGGCTGGGGTGTGCTGCCATCTCTGGGATCTCGGAGGAGCTCCTGGATCCATCATGGGTGGCTTTCAGCAGTTTTGGAAAAATCTGGTTCTTTATCAAAATCAAGGATTTGTAACAGTGGCTAGAGCCAGCAGTAGTGCCAACAAGCTGTCCCACTGTGTTCGCTAGTGAGACACAAATCTGCCTACTGGTTCTGCAGTGGCTCAGTGCTAGACTTCTCTACTACAGAGGTGTTCAGTCATGCCAGCTGCTGGGGGGACTTCGTGATGTTAGGTCACCGGTTTAGGTTTAACTGAATTAAGAGGAATGAATTTGACCTACAAGGACTAGAGCAACAAAATAATCTTGGTCTCTGCTACTACTTGGGGTAGCCACTTCAGTACGGGGGCACTGAGGTTTGTCACTAGATGAAATGCTTTTTGCCTTGTTGAATCTCTTATATTTATCAACTTCATGGCTGGCTTGTGTGTCTCCTTCAGAGCCCATTACAGCCAGCATAAAGACAGTGAGTCCACTGAGCTTTGGATCAAGTCATAAGGTACAGCTTTGCCTATGAAGTGGTGAAGTATTGATTCATTGAAGATTGCACTGATCCTCCAAACTTACTGATTGCAAAAGCAGTTAGATTTCTGCATGTCTTTTCTGCAGCATTTGTTTGCAGTGATATTCATAAAAGTGCTGTCTTCAGATCTCTGCAGAAAGAAGTGACACAGCAACAAGAAAATCTTCCTCAGAAACAAGTCTTTATCAGCATTGATTCTAACTGCTGAGTTAATCTGGAGCACCTCCTTTTGGTATGCTGTCCTTATGAGAATGGCTTGCCTATGGTAAAGTGATGGTTTGTTCTAGTCCCATTGGTACTTTGGCTTTAAAATGGTACGTTAGCTTGGGTTATTAGAATACTGTGGCAGTCTTTGTCCATGATAGCTCACAAATTCATGCAGATACGTTTCTGTGCTACCCTCCTTCATGGTACATTACAAAACACGGGAACATTTTCAGCAAAAGGGGAGAGAAGCCTACAGTTGGTTCAGCATTGGCACTTTAAGAGTCTCTTTTCCTGGTAAGAGACAAGGACATTTTCTACTTTCTCATGTAAGTGAAGGACTAAAAGAACCCATTATTTTGCTGCACTTGTTTGATGGAGCTCATAGTGCATTGTCATGTGAGATGACTGAGTTTCAAGTAACCTCTGCCTCCTTACACCACGAGCCAGGCTGATGAAGAGTTAGATCCTTATGAAGGGATATCCCAACAACTTCACCACTTCCCAATAATTTTTTGCATAGCTAACCTGCACAGAAACAGCATTCATTTCAAGACAAGTTTCACTTCTGCCCTTTCAGTTGAATTTGAATACTAGTTGCAAACAATACAATCATTGACTCATAGAAATCAGATATGGAAAAGACTGAGTAGTCCATGTAATCTGTCACCTTGCTAATGCAGGACTACTTCCTACAGTGTTACCACTGTAGAATCTTGGGGTGCTTCAGAACCAAATGCAGTCTGTTTAATTAGCAGAATGATGCTGAGGGAAGAGATATAAAATGAAGGAGGATATTAAATAGTAATACTACATCTTGCAATAATTAATTCTCATTACTTCCATAAAGTCATCTTGTCAGAGGCATAACTGCTAATGGGTAAGGTTTAAAACCAACTCTAACTGTTACATCATATATACTCCCTTTAGGGGAGTATGTGGCAATTGCAAGAATAAAGACAAGGCAAAATATTTTGTAACTGGCTATGTCCAAACAGGCTTACTTTGATGTCCATTGTGGGATGTGGCCCAGGACTTCATTCATGCCCATCTCTCTCCTCACTTCATAGTGTTTTGATTTCTCTTGAAAAGGAATCTAGATAGGTAGGCCACAGGTCAGCCACTGAACAGTCTGACCAAGTCCTGAATGTGGATGAGCAGGGTCAAGGACCCCCAAGGTATCTTGTTTGTTCATGAGTGCATTTAGATGTAGTATCTCAGAAGGTAATTTTGTTAAGAACAGTTATTTCTGTTACCTGGAGGAGAAACCCCAAATCAGTTACATGAAACCTCAAGTTTTAAAATTTACTGTATTAAATATACCAGCTTTATGTCTACTCTCTGACCCATTGCCCATGTTAGTAGATGCCAAGCTTCATAAACCTACAACTTTGCTAATGAATTTGCTGTGAATTGACTCTCTTAGTGTTAGGCTTAGTGTTCTTCAGTGCATTTTGTGGAACAATTCTCCAGCCAGGATAGATTGAAAATTACTGATGTAGGTGCTCCACCACCCTGGTGAAAACAGTGGTTTTCAGTGCAAAAATGGATGAGTGGAAATACCTCTTCTTTCACCAGTTCTAGTAGATGGAGGAAGGTTGTAAAGACTGGTTTGCTTATGAAACAACAGTATTATGCAGCTGTGCTTTACAAGAGAAGCTTAACAAGGGCATTATTTATTTTTTGGCTCTTCTTCAATAACTTACTTGAGATAAACCTTAGAACACTGTACTGAGTAGCACTGAAGGAGATGATGAAAAGATTAACCTGTTTGTTTTATTGCTGTTCTACTTTGAAATATAAAAACCTAGCATCTTTTGATTCTTTGCTACTTAAAGATATAATAGCTTTTTCAAATAATTGTTCATTTCATTTTCCTTCTCAATAGTGACTTACAAATAACATCAATAAAGTGAAGTGCCTGTTCATTTGCTTGTGACAGTATAATCATAGTGATATTCAATTATACTGCTAGACCTAAGGGTCTGTCAGAGTTTCCATTTCAAATTTGATGTGTTTAACTGTGTTTATGCATGTAATAGTGCCTGCTGTAAATTGAAAAGGTAGCCCATTTATATTAACATTACTTTCAGTTTGAGACAAATTGGAGGAAAAAAATAGTTATCTTTTTAGTTCCCAAATTACAGCCACATAACTCTCTATAATAGAGAGTTCTGGCTTGACTGTATCTTGTATACTCCTTAAACACAGATAGAAGTATTTTATATCTGAATAGAAATGTAGCTCCTCCAGAGATGCATGGAGTAGGGCGAGCTGGCAAGTGCTCCGTTGTGCTACACACTTAATGAAACATAGCTTTTTAAAATGAGTTTATATTCCATAGTATTTTAAAGAGAATTATGCATCACATTAATCTTCGGCCTCCACCTTTGTAAATCGCATGTCGTTAAACTGTGCCCTTCTGTTTATTGCTTGATCTTGCAGTCCTTGTCAAAGGATTCATTTCTAGCACTGTCACTATGGTACTGTGTTGAATGTGTCTGACGTTACACAGCAGCACTAAGAATGGACTCGAGCCTAGTAGGTAGATTCATCTTTAGTTAACACGTACGTCTAATCTTAAGATTATTGTAAAATGTGTCAGTATTAGTTGAGTATGTGTTGTGGGTTCGCTGGGTTCAGATTCAGTACAATAAGTTGTACAGATTTATTGTTCTGCCTAAATTGATTTGTGGAGCACTTGGGAAGCTTTTGCACTTAGCTGTTACTGTCATACTAGCAGACCAATTCCAGTTCTTCATGGTCAAAGCTCTGGGTGTGTAACAAGTTTCACTGTGAGAGATTTCTTGGATTTTCCAATTAAGCAAGAGTTCTGTATCAGTATCTGATAAAGATCTCTCTGGTTTTACATCCTCTGATGTTAGCCAATGTTTGTCCTTTTCCATTTCAGTATTTTCTGTTAGGAGACACAAATATATTTCTGCTTTTCCTTTGCCCTTTCAAAAAGTCTCTGTATTAGAGAATCTTAAAATCTTTGGCCACATTTCTGGGGTATATCTGTGTTTGACTCCAAAAAGAGTCTTTAAAACAGAACAGTCTGATGCTGCAGTCTCGTTCACGATTCTTCTTGTACTTGTACAGAATATGCTTTCCCCTCTTGTGCCTTTTTAAGCTTTTATTATATGCTCACTGTCTCCTAGTTTTACCTGCCAGTATCATGTTTCCTGAGTGAGGCAGCTTTTGCAAGATTGTGTAATCTCTGTGCCTGCTGTCTTATCGCTCGTTATATGTCCATGTGTTTGAAGTACCATCTGGTTGTCTATCAAATTCATACCTTTATTAAATACTGTATCAGGACTTTTCACACTGGAAAATGAGGAGCTGTCTGAGTTAAATCCATTATGACTTGTTATAATACTGCCTTTGATGTCTTTCTCTTGCCTTACTTCAGTCCTCTATCCTGTTCATTTTCTAGTTATTTTTTTTCTCTCTCTTTTTCTTTTTGGGGGGTGTGAGGGTGAGAAGTGTGTGTTTGTGTATAATTTCTATACTGTCCACACTTCCAATAAATCTTTCCCTTGGACTTCTTACGCTTTTTTTTGTTTGTCATCTTCACTTCTCTCACTATGTGCCCTGCACCTGTTTTTCATCTCTTTGAGTTGTTTGGGGTTTTTTTCCTTTCTTCCCACCCCTTACCAGGTTGACAGAAATAGCCTAATAGCTTTACATACGAAGTTGACTCTAAGGGCAAGAAGAGCAGGTTTATGCTCTTCTGGTTACTTTTCCGTTGCAGCTGACTCTGGGTTTAAAGAGCGTCTGCTGTCTGCTGTTCAGGGTCAGCCGAGGAGTGGATCACCAGCAATCAGGCAGTGCTGTTGATGAACAGAAGACTATGAATCAGGCATAGGACGCTTGCTATGCATGGAATGGCTTTGTGCTGAACACTCTTAAGTCTTTTTCATGAATTCTTAAAAGACTAAATTATGGTCTCCTCTATGCAAGGGGCAGATCCTGCTCTTTCATCCTTTTGCAGATGAAGATTAAGTTTTGCCCGCTCGATGCTAGAAAAACTGTCAGGGGATTTTTCCATCAAAACTCTTTAATGGATTTTCAAGAACAAACCTGTTTTGGAAAGTTTCTGCTCTCCTGAAAAAAATCTTACAGTTCTGAGTTTGAAGGAAGATTTTATTTTAGTAAATATTTAATGTCTCAGAATTTCAGAGACATTTCAGAAACAGTTTGGTTTCCTTTTCCTTTTTTGATGATACATTATGTTTTAATCAGCTTCCACCAGCTTTAGACACTGCTTCCACCCCAGAGCACAGGCCTGACTTCTCCCCAACTCAAATGTTACACTTCTTCAGGAATCAATGCATACATTTGATTACAGGCGTTGTTTAAAGAAATTGAACTTGGGTTTGCAATGCTGGGTTTCTTTTCCTTGTGATAGTGTGCCAACAGCTTTCTGTCTTCCCATTGTGCAGTCTGTAAGCTATAAGATCTTTTGCTCTGTGTGTATATCTCCTTACCAACAGGCTAGATATGACTTTAGCACTGTGTCTAGATAGACACGGGAATGATACTTGGTATGAGATGAAGATTGCCCTCATAGGCAAAGACATAACAAGGATCAGTAGCTGTCAATGGAAGTGAGACAAATTCAGGCATATAGTAAAATGCAATTTCCTAAATTGTTGCCCATAACTTAATGTTATTTGAATGGGCTTGGATAGCTCTTTAAAAGTCACATTCTGGAAAAATTACTCCATCCTCTGGGAAAATTGTGGTAGTATGTGTACAAGGAAGGTTACAGAAGGTGATCACGGTAGTTCTTTATGGTTTTAGGGACTGTTCCTCTCTGGAATTACCACCCATTTCTTTTCCACGTTTGGAAACTGTCAAACTAGCTCTGGCAGAAGCTCTGCAGAAGCCCCGCCCAGTGGGCAGAGGTAAATCCTGTGGCCTGAAGCATCAGCTTTTCAAGACTGGATCTCTGGATAGCATGTCCCTTCTCACCTGGAAAGACCTTAGCTAGGTGACAGTGATAAACTAATATCAGTTTATTATTCTTTGTGACTGTTGCTCATAGAAGAGGAACTTGCAAGAAAAGGCACTTGCAAAAAAACCATGGTCTGAGCCACTTCTATTTTTGTGTCTGAACATAGCCAACGAATGCACAGAGCTGCCTGTAAGCCTCCACAAAACAAGCATTTGCTGGAGCATGTGTCTCACATCATAAAAGAAGTTGAAAGCCTTTCTCTTCCAAAACTTCTATTTAAATGTTGAATGCCAGCACAAGGGAATATCAACCCAGAGCAGCAAAGGTGGTGTGTGTGGGGATGAAAGAATAATAATAATACTAATGGCTAACATAGACATTAGATGTGTCGTGGTTTAAGCCCGGCCCGTAACTCGGAACCACGCAGCTGCTCGCTTACTCCCCCCCTTCTTCCTCCCCCTGCTCCCGAAGAGATGGGGAGGAGAATCGGAGGAATGTAACTCCCACGGGTTGAGATAACAGCACTCCAGTAACTAAGGTATAATACAAACCACTACTGCTGCCAATAATAACGATAATGATAAGGGAAATAACAAGGGGAGAGGACACAACCGCTCACCACCCGCCGACCGATACCCAGCCCGACCCGAGCAGCGATCTGGGCCTTCCGGGTAACTCCCCCCAGTTTCTATACTGGGCATGATGTGCTGTGGTATGGAATACCCCTTTGGCCAGTTTGGGTCAGGTGTCCTGCCTCTGCTTCTTCCTGGCTTCCCCTCCTCCCTGGCAGAGCATGAGACTGAGAAAGTCCTTGGTCGGAGTAAACATTACGGAGAACCAACTAAAAACATCGGTGTTATCAGCGTTGTGCCCAGGCTGAAAGTCAAAACCACAGCACTGCACCAGCTACTAAGAAGGAGAAAAGTGACTGCTGTAGCTGAACCCAGGACAAGATGAAAATCACATAAATGAACCTGAATCCCAGAGAGGTAAATTCATGTTGATGGGAAAATAATAGACATGGACATTGCTCAGCATGCCTATGGCATCATAAGCGGGGAGACATTCTTCCTTTTGGAGATTATGAGACTTATTTGATGAATCCAAAAATCCCCATTTCAGTTCTGCACTGACTCCCATTTCTCAGTAGTACCCACTGTCCTCGTCTTTGAAATATTCTTGTTTGCTCATTGCTGTTTGTTCCAGTCCTTCCTCGCTGCCTTTACAGCTGGTGAGAATGTTCCCCAAGATGATGAGGATCTTGGTCACCTTGTGCTAAGGCTTGCAGCTGTATGTTTTCTAGTTGCCTTAAGCAGTTTTGCATGTTGCTTGGTGATTGAGCATGGAGAATCGTGTCGCTCACAGAATATTGCCCAAGTGGATCCATAGGTGAATGAGAGAAAGCTACCAAACAGCTTAACTGTATGGGAGAGCAACGAGCTACCTCTAAGGCAGTCAGGATCCTCTAGTGCAAATTGATTCTTCAGGATATTCATCTGTCCTTACTTCCCCTGGCCTGCTAACTGCTGCTTAAGAAACCACATAAGAAAATTTAATTTTTCTATGTTTGGGATTGGATTTTTTCCCTCTAAAGGCATTCTCTATCCATCTAAGGCCCAGACAGTCTTTTCCCCACGCTTTTATTTCTGTCATAGTCTACTAACCAGAACTTATTGGGATGCAAGTAATGAGAGTCAATAGCCTGTTTTTAAGAGAAAAATATGACTGTATAACTTTTTTTCCTTAATTTATGATTTCTAATGATTGGTTATAATTAACAGAGAATTGATATTATCTGGTTTCTAAATATGTATGACCTTTCACTTCCTTCTCCAATAATTAAGGGCCTCATTCCCATTAGCTAATTTATATAATGATCTCTCTGCTATTAGACTTCAAAAAAATAATGAAGCAAGCACTGAATTTTTAGTATAGAATATTTTCTATTGATTATCTTGTACATCTGAAGTGTAGAGCCTGTTCCTAGTTCTCAGCCAATACTGTTTTGAGTCAGCGCAATGATTGCTGTTGATCTTTTCTGGACAATTAATTTTGTGTCCATAAACCAGAAATATTTTTCACTAATGCAAAGATAACTCTGCTAACTTTAGCACAAAGCTGTTGTCTTTGGCTCTGACTAAGCAAATCTGTTGTGGATTAGCCTGCAAAACAGGAGCTAGTGGGCATGTGAAAAGCAATAGACTGTTTGGTAGTAATGATAGCAGGGAGGCAAAGTGTAACTAACTGTCTCACCAAGACCAATACGGCAACTCCTTTAATCTCTTACTTGCAAATTGGCTTCTACTTTCTTGGTTATGAGGCATGTCTGCATTGGAAAGGTGTCTGTCAACTTCCAGTGAGCACTGTTCCACTTCTCTTTGAGAAAGACTTCACCACCTTTAAAACCCAGATGTTGTCTCTTCATAACTGTGTTTTATTTGACGTCTCTTACCTGTGCATGCAGAGGAACTACCATATAGTTGTGAGAAGTGTGGGGAGCTGGTTAGTTTTTTGCAGATAGCTTAGAGATTTGTATCAACCAGTAGTTGTACTTGCTAGGTGAGCTATAGGAGTTCATGTAATTTAGAATAGCCACACAGCATTTCTTGCTAATCAGAGAGTTGCCTAATTTGGAAATACATACATATCTGAGGCCTATCAGATACACAGCAGCTCCATGCCTTATGCCCATTCCAGTTTGGCAGTAATTATTATAATGTTTTGCAGATTTGGTTTCAGGAGATAAAATTTTGCATCCTCCCTTGTGACCTTATCAGTTTGTCAGCTCCATTTTGCTTTGAGAAATTCAGGAGAGGTTTCCTTAATGTTCCCAATAGTATGTATCATTTTAAAACAGAACTTTTCAGCAGCTTGGACAGTCATTGGGAAGCTGTAACCAAGGGGGAGGGAAGTGTAAAATGAACAGATACTCCTCTATTAGACATTGCTAGCAAGTCAACTGCCATATTTAGTTACAGGGATCTCCCTGGAATTAAAATAATACTTATTTTTAATAACCTTTAAGTATGTGTGTCCCATGACAACCATGTTAACATCACAGTAACACTTGCCAGACCAGGCAAATATTAATGTATAATATGCAAGTATTAATGAATCCTGAGGTGAGTAAGTAGTGATTTCGGTGCTCTGCAAATCTGCATTTATCAGCACAAGCCTCAAATATCCTCCATAATCTCTATGTGAATGGACATCTGTGGGAGTAGAGGTGATAAGTATCTATTTGTGAGTGCTGTGCTTTTCACAGGCCTGGGCCCTGGTATGCCTTCTCCCGTGTCTCCGTGTTTAATAAAACAGAACTGGAATCCATCCATCAGAGAATTATTGCAGGTTCAATTAATTTGAAAATAAACCTGATGTTCATGCTGTTATCCAACAGTTGTCTCCATCTGTTGGCAAGAGTTTCAGGATCCAAGATTGCATTAAGTCTTCATTCAAGCAAACAATATTCAGGAGGCTACAAAAAAGAAAAAAAAATACGATTTCATTTTTGTTTTCCATCTTTAATAATGTCTATTTCCCTATCACTGGAAGTGATAATATACACAGCATTTAAGCACCCTCAAGCTATAGCAGTGAAGAGATTGTACCTTTTTTCTTTTGGAAGGATGCTATGCATTCTTGGTGTCATGGAAACTGAAAGAATTTATGAAGTTTTAAATAGGGGGATGAATTTTAGATCGATTCCCTAGCTACTTTGAAGAAGCACACAAACAGCTTGGCTGGAAAAGTCATGAGAAGTTCATAGGGGAAAAAAAAATCTCCAGCACCAATATGATGGTCGCCGTAGTTTTTACAGGGGGTGGTGGGATTAGTCTGGGCTTTAAACTGACTTTTCACAGCCCATATTTATGCAGACTGCTTTCAGGCCAGCTCATGTGCTGATTTCTGAACTTTCAGGCTAGTCACCATTACTTCAAGAGTCCCCCGAGTCCTTATTTCATTTATTTACATTATTTTTAATGTTACGAAGAGAAAACCGATAACCATCCTGTAAAATTCCAACCCCCAAATCTTTCCTTCAGAAAAAGCATTGTGAGTTTGCTGATTGCCAGCAATGCACTTACCTATGCCATCAGTTGTAACCTCTACTTCTCAAATCGCAGCACTGCTGAAGTCAAAGCCAAAATTTCCTTAGGATTTCATTGCCAAGTAGTTAACCCAAGCAAATAAATACCTGAACTCATCATGTATCTATCTTCTGCTGCCCCATAGTATTTAACACATTGTTGTCAAGTGCAGAAAAGCCCCTTTCATTGTACCCCAAGAGCAATAATACCAGTCTTTCACCTGCAATCTCGGTGAAATATTAACAGTCTACATTTCATATGAACTGCATACATCTGTCAGGTTCAAGTAATAGATCAGACAACACCAGGGCTTCATTAAGGTCATTTTTGTACTTGAGTAAAATTATGGGCCAGCCTGTGAGTGCCTTGAAGCTGTAAGTATTAACTTTCATGAGCTCTCCAGAGCATTTAATAAAAGGTCCACGTGGCCTCAAGTAATTGTATAAATTACGTAGCCACTGTTACCTTTATGATATAGGTAATTACTTTTCTTACCTTTTGAAGTGCCTGAGAATAATAGGTCATGTCTTAAGTCTGTTTCTAACACTGGGCTTCAAAAAATTTTCTTCTGTAATCTACTGACAGCTAAAATTTAGCTCTTGGAAGGCTTACAGCTTTTGTGTGAAATGAAAGGAATCAAGGGGGGGTGTGTAGTGGTGATAGAGCTGTGTTGCAGGAAGAGGCTGGGAAGCTTGTTTTGCAAGATGCACGTGCTTGCTAGCTCATCTCTGAGAGCAGTGAGCAGCCAGGGTCACAAGAGCTGCGAGAGATGTTGCTGCCTGACAAAAGTCATAGTTGAGATAAAAGCTTCTAAATCTTGAGGAGGCACTAGCCGGACACACTGCAAAAAGACCTGCTCTATATTTGGAGGGTGAGAGCAGTGTGGTTTTCACACCTTTCTTCCCTAACTGCTATGCTAAGAAGTAGTGGCAATGATGACAGCCTTATCATGCTGAGGATGCTTCAGTGATGGTTGTTAGGAGAGAGCTCAAAATTAGTGTTTGCAATCTCCAGTGAAGGAGTGGAATCTATGCTCTGTGCCATCCATTTATATGCCAAATAAATGTGGACAGTTGTCACAAAAATAGTTAAAGAAGCAAAGTCTATCCACGTTAAGCCTAGCAGAGGTCATTCCTTACCTGTTTACAATCTGACCAAGTGAAGATGGCATTTAATATGGGTTGGATTTGTTCCAGACAGAGGAATAATTGGTTCTTAGATCTTGAAATCTTGGCTGGTGAATTTTTTTCTTTTTTATTATTTTCCCTGGAAATACTGCTCAGTTGAGGAGACCACAATGCAAGCAATACTGCATGGCAATTTCATTGCCTTTGTTCTAACATGCATATTGTTTTGAGTGATGCTGATCTGTTTTGAGAGCTTGTGGGATTTTCAAAACCACTGCTATGTTAATCTCATTTGGCTCCTGTAACATGCTTCAGATCACTCTCTCTTTTCAGGGTCTGATGACAAGATATTGAATGGTGTGATTTGTACTACAAATGCTTTATTTTCAGTTTTCACTACACCTTCATTTCAGAAACCTGTGACTGTTTAACCCCTTTGTAAGACTTCATCATGCTTTGTTATGGCAAATTGCTAATTGAGATCTTTGCTAATGAGAGAATCTCTGTTGCAGTTAGTGTAGGCATTGCTGTATCCTAAAGACATTTTGCCTTTTGATCTCTTCGATCCAAATTAATCATAGGAGGCTAAATGCAGACAGAAATATCAAATGCATAGGTATGATTTAACAGAAATGTTACAATTACATAAAAGTATCAGAAATCAAAGGAGAGATCCAGATAGGTGATTCAGCATAGAAATAACAGGGTAGCTGAAGTTCACGATTTAAGCTGGTAGTTCTGATGTGCTCGCACTTAGGCACTGAGTCATCCAAGGCATAAAAGCTAAATGAAGAAAGAGAACATAAGCTGTCATGCAAGAACCAAGGTAAATAGAATTACCCTCCTTTCATGTCCTTTCACATCAGCCTCTGATGCAATCCAAACATAGGAACATATGAGCAGCATTTCAGAGGAAAATTTCTAATAGTTATGGCTAGTGTTCCTCCCTGAGAACCTATATATGTTTTGTTTGTTGTTGGGGTTTGGTTTGTTGGTTTTTTTTCCCTTTAAAGGGGAGGGAAGGGGAAACAGGCATATAAAATAGTATGTGAATGTCTGACACATCATCTGAGTTGCATATTCGCGGAATAACTAGAAATTACCTTTAAACTGAAGATTGGCTTCTAACAAATTTTGGTTTGGAGCTGACTGTATAACACACATGCATCCCCTCCGCATCTTCAGCTGTGTCTTCTGAACTAAAATTTGCTGACTTTGGTGCAAGATTTAGTTTCTGAACATATTAGATCTCAAGTGTTTCATATCAAATTCTTGTTTCAAGTCATTTAAAGAGTTACGAAATTCACATTTAATCTAGAACTATAATCTGAAATTTCTGGCTCTGGTACATGTTCAGATAAACAGATTTCAGTAAGGGAATATGACGCTTACCTTACATGTTGCAGATAGATCCAGCATGGAAACCCCTTATAATCAGCAGGTACTATAAAGAGATCTGCACTGGTATTCATCTGAGTATTAAAAATAAAGAATCTAATTACCAATGTATTGTGACATCAGCATTGTCTTCAATGCATTTGTTTTCATCATCCTCTAAGCTTGCCTAAATCTCACTGAGAAATGATGGAAACCATATAATGAACCATATAACAACATCAGTCACAGCTGTACAAAATGTAGGGTGGGCAAAAATGTGCTTTTCTGTGAAGCCTGCAAATACTGACAGGTGACTGTGACAAATGCTTTGTTTAGAAATAAAAGCATGTGCACATTTCAGTAGAGCATCATGTGCTAAGAGGAATTTATTTCTGACTGAATAGTCAGAAGCAAAGTCTGTATTGCCATGTTCCTATAAAAGGAACAGTACAGAGGAAGGACTCTGCCTGCTTAAAACAGATTTGGGCCCATTGATGCACATAACTTCCATCTAGGCATCTAAATACCTTTTATTTTTGGAATAGATAGCTTGAATCCTTTGCCTGTAGATGGAGATGTGTGTGTATGTCTAAGTGTTCTTATTTACACACACCCCCCTATCTATAAAAATAGCAACTTCCTCCAGGGAGATTTGCTACAGCAGATAACCCACACCTGGTCTTGAACTTGCAGATGAGCCAAGGCATGTAAATATCTGATGTAGTTATTTTGCTAATTATTTATCTATTTAGACATAAACAGTCCTGTTTTGAGTCCATGCGGCATGGTGGTAGTACTCTTGCTGTTTGCTTTGGGGTTTATTAAAACTGCAGTTGTGCAGAACATGGAAAAATGAAAAAACAGATTTAAGGATTTCTAGATAGTTTAAAACAGCCCCTTTTCTGTGCTCTTTTCTGAGTTGGGGGGGCTGAGAAGAGAGAGGGAAAGAAAAAATAGGTCTCAGCCAGCTCTAGTCCTTAACCTTTTAGGTCTTGGAATGTAAATAAAATGTGTTGTCTTGGAATGTAAATAAAATGTGTTGTCTTGGAATGTAAATAAAATCACAGAACCATAGAATGGTTTGGGTTGGAAGGGACCTTAAAGCTCATCTATTTCCAACCCTCTGCCATGGGCAGAGACATCTTCCACTACAGCAGGTTGCTCAAAGCCCTGTCCAGCCTGGCCTTGAACACTGGCAGGGATGTGTTGACTGTGGTATTCTGCATAATGCTATCCTGCAACTTGTATATGCATAGGTGTAACAGAGTGGGGACAGGAATTTGTCTTTTATTCATTAGTATTTCAGAGTACTAGAAGCAAGAGATTCCATCTGGAGATGAGTTTTTCAGCTTCTGGGTACAAAAATGAAATAAATATTGCTCTCATATTGTTCCAACTGCTTGATTAGAAATGAGTCAGAGAGTGGTCTCTGTGTTCTCCATCTGGTCATGTATACTCCATGATACGCTCAGATATGAAACTATTCTATTAAAGTGTTTAGCTTTTCAGCTAAAAAGACAAGGTTGTTTTTCAGGAAGATCGTAGAGATTAGTTTTACTGTCTTAGGCCCTCATGCTGAAATACTTAAGCAGGCAAGGACCTCATGCATGTGATGAACTTGCTTGATCTATTTATAGCTTTACTCAGTGAATGCTTGTACCCAGATGGTGCTCCTTAAATTTCACTGGGCCGTGTCTGTGAGCAGCAGTTCACACTATGATCACAATGCAGGACAAGAATCCAGGTAGCAAACAAATATACTTAAGTATTGTATTAACTAATTGTGAACATCTACTTAATTATGACTTTTTTTACTAGTGTCTCTCTGCAAGAAGGATCTGCAACTGATAACTTGCAAAATTGCTTTTAATTACCTTTTTTAAAAAAGTTTGGGTATTTTTCTTTACAGGAGTAAATAAATAACATTCAATTTTAAGAATAGAGAAACTGACAAAAAGTGTGGAGTAGCCAAATCTTGCAGTATGTTGGGAGCAGATTCCAACCTTCTGGAGTCCTATTCTCTTCGTGGTAATAGATCATTCCCTTCCTCACAGCACCGTGCTTCTCCAAGCTTGTTCTTTGGCAGTTTTGGTTCTCTATGTTTACTCTTTCCATGTGCTTGAACTCCCACCAATATTGATTTGGATTTCTTTTACAGTAAGACTCTGAAATTCTCCTCCAGGCTTAACTGAGGTCCATTTGTATTCGATTCTTTCATAAGCTATTCTTGTAATTCCACTTAAAAATATACTATCATTTTTGTACATATTCTCCTATTCTCCAATTCTACTTCAGTCTACCAATTCATAAGTTTGTAAATCTCAAAAAGTAGCTGTGAAGGGGGAGCATAACCCAGGCAATGAATGCTTACATTAAACAATAGTTGGAGCAAATGCGTTTTCTTGTTTCCCCCTCCTTCTGTTGAAATAATAGATTTCAATGGTAAATTTAAGGAGATTTCAATGGTAAATACAAAATTTGAATAATACACCTTTTTTTTTTTGGATACCTCCAGCTTCTGACTGGAGCTTCATCTGCTCATATCCTAATACTTGTGCAAGGTATCTGGTCACATGAACACACCTAAAATGGCTAATTTTAACACTTGCAGGGGCAGATAGTATGACTATATGCAAGGATGCCTGCAGCTGCCTTTGAGAAGGTTACAAATAAACATCACTGAGTCCAGGCTAAAAGTATGGGCTTGTTTTGTTTTGTTTTCCTGTGCAGCAAGTGTCAGGAGGCTGGCTTCCCTTGTGCAGTTTGTTATTTTTAAAAGCGTTTGAAATGTCATTATCTATTTGGCATAATGTGATTGCAGAGTATTTTCTGTGACTTTTAACAGGATAAATTATTAGATTGGGATTATATCAAAGGAACTGTAGGATTACTAGCATTACAAATCTGCTTCTTGACCAGAACTGTTCAGCACATATGGGTTCAAGGTGCTGAGATTAATATATTTCTGTAACATGAATGAAACCCAACTCAGGTTCTAATACATGTATGGTTTATAATGCTGTTAGAAGTTTTGCTATAGTCTACTCTGTCTTTCTTGCTCTTCTGTCCATGGCACAGTCTCTGAGTTCTTACGTTCATGAAGACCCCAGGTAGCACATATTCTGCAGATTGTCTGTGGAAGGCCTGAGAGTTAGTGAATGACCCAGTGTGATTTCTTCAGAAGCACAGATGTCTTAGCAGTCTCTCCCCATTCTCCCTTGCTCTATTCCTTCCTTGTCTTTCTCCAAGGTACTTGTTTCTCACTCCCATTTTGCAGTTTTCTGCCCATTTAGGTGTTTCAAAATGAGCTGGGCCTTAGAAAGAGTTTTTAAAATAAAATAAAAACTAAAAAACCACCAAAACCAAACAAACCAACACCACCAAAAAAAAACCCCAAAAAACCAAATAAGCCTTGTTTGGTTTTTAGATCTGTCAGACCTGATTCACCCTCCAGTCCCATAGTACCACACTGGCCCAGCTGAAGGATAGGTGAGCAATGGTGCTGCAGCAGGAGCAAGCAGCTGTTGGTGAGGAGGGCCAGTAACTTTATAAAATGGCTTTGTTCCCAAAGAAAGTGCATGGTGGAACTGCATATGATTATGTCTTGAGCTGAGCATCAAGTGCATCTGTTTGTTATCCTGTCTGTGAAATAGAGCAGTAGTGTGCAGGCAAAGCTCAAAAGCCCCTTAGCAGCTTCCTAATCTGAGATCGTTGAGAAAGGATTCCCCCGTTTCTTGATTCAGCTTCCAGCTTAGAGGAACGCCCTGTACATAGGTCTGCTGTATATTCAAATATCATTTGAAGTAGTTTGGTCTACAGAAAAACAGCCGAAAGCTTTATTAGAGGACCAAGGGACTGGACTTGTGTAAATAACTTAGAATCGTAGAATCATTTATGCATCATCTGTGGGTGTGGGACTGTGCCTATAATGTGCATGTCCCAGCTTCCCAGCCTCAGACTGCTGACATAGTCCTTCCCTGCTATACATCCCTAGGCTGTTCATGTTTTTTTCTGACAGCACTTCTGTCACACCAGCTGCAGCTTCCTGCTCCCCAGGTCTTGGCATGCCCTGTGCTTGATGATATTCCCTGTTCCAGCAAAGCTGTCTTCCTGTACAACATACATCACATCCTTGATGACCTCCTGTTCTGTTAGCAGTTCATCCTCACTTTCAGTCTCTTTCTTCTCTATTCTGACTGTGATTTCAAGTCATGTCACATGCCACACTGTCACAGGGCATGCATTTGCTCTTTCTTAGCTGTGTGCTTGCCTGATGCTGTTTAATCAGTGCTTTTCCTGTGAGTAGTGTCTCATCTTCTTGCACAGTTTTAGTAGCTGCAGCTTGTTGAAACAGCTGCAATATTCTGATATGTAGTAGAGCTAGATGTAGAATGTCTGTCTTTCAACCCAGAACATTTAAGGGGGCAAAGGGAGATTTTCAAAGAAAGGTAGCTGAGGTCAGGGAAGAGCAGTTACTTATGCTGGAAAATCTGTGAATGTATCTTGGGTAAATCTGCCTGTGGCTTCTTAGTGCTGGTGGGGATGTTTTTAATTCCCAATAGCATGTACAAATGCATTATTCATGCTCATTCTTCACATGACATGGCTGAATGGCTGTTCATCTCCTATCCATACCCCAGTCAGATGTGGAGGAGCTGTAAGTAAGTGCTGCTCTTCCCAAGTAAGCTTTTCTGATCAAGGCTAAAAGTTGCATCTTTTTCTCTATGCATTTTCCTTTTGTCCTTTAAGACTTCAATAAGACTCAGGAAGAGTTTTCTTCATTTCTTCCAGTACTGACCTGCAGTTGTCTCTCTCTTTACATAGACCTGAACTATTACACATATAGTTCAGCCTGTCTTTAAAATCAAGGTAGATAGACCTTATTTTATGAAGGTGTATCTGATCAGTCTAGTACATGAACGAGTACCCAACTGCACATATCTTGCTAATGGCAATAAGTTGTCTGATTTTCTGTCTGTATTGCACTGTCTAGGCAATGGACAGTGATTTAATATTTTTCACATCTTTGAGTTTTCTTTAAGCTAACAGAACTGATACTAAATTGTTGCAAACAATTAGAAAATCTCATTTTAAAGCAGTTAATCTTTGGTTAAGATTCTGGACATTTTTTAAATGCATTTTAAATTATTAAATTCCTTTAATCCTGTGCTGTCTCCCTGTCACAGATGTACTATTAATTCATTAACATGATTTTCTCTAATTTTGTTAGCAACCTTGGCAAAGGTGAGAATTGTAGCAATTGAAAAGGGGAGATGAAAAGTGAAGGTATTCACTGACCGCAGTAAAGACTGGAAAAGTAAATCTCAGCAAATGAAAAGGTTTTTAGTTTATTTTGCAGATGGGAGACGTAATATGGTAGAAATGCAACTTAATATGCTTCCACATCTTACTTGAATAGACATCAAGCAAAGCAGATTTGTACAGCATCAGAGTACTTGGCCTCAGTATTGGATAAGCATGGATTGTTATTTTTTTGGCTGTTTTGGTCTCCCGCAGAGTCCAGTACATACTTTACATTTAAAACACATGCTCACATTGCATTTGGGATGGAGTTTTTGTATATTAGGAAAAATTACCAAAAAGTCTGTGACAGACAGCAGAGAATAGCAGCTACCTTCATTAAATACTGGTTTTAATACATCAGATGTTACAGAGTAGGTACACATTAGGCGAGAAATATTTTGCCTCTTAGGTCAGCGAGGATGGATGAGGGGTTAAAAAGTTGGTACTGGATTCTAATGTCGGTACAGGCTTATTGTCAGGCTGTTCGTCACTGGCTGGAAAATAGTGTTAGCAAAAATATCTATTATCACAAGATCTTGTTAAGCAGCGCATACTTAGGCTGCAGTTTTGTATCTTAATGCAAGAAGAATGCATTCTTTGTTTATGGCTGTAGAAGAAAAATAATTACATGAAAAGACAAGAGGCAAGCATAATTATTGCTATTGGGTGATCCTATTCCACTTCTGCTTTCAGTATTAGTTTTCTAAATGCCATGTTTATCAAAGGCATCACATACAGTGCTAGCAGTGCTGGTGGCTACTTGTAGGAGAGCAGTTTATGTCTCAAGGCAGTTGTTTATTTTGTTTAAACTTAATCACTAGTACAGTTGACTGTCCAAAACATACCTTTGCTCAGTAAGGCTACCTGTGGCACAGGAGACTCTAAGCATTGAAATAGTCCCATCTGAAGTCAGAGGCAACTTGTTTCTGAAGTTGGGCTTATGGTCAAAGACTCTATTGTACCAGGGCATATGACAAGAAGCCTTCTGAAGGAGGCTAATAACAAGTTTCCAGGTTTCCTTATTGTGTAGCACATTGTCTCCAAATTACATGTGCTGTGCCATCATTTCACACAGTTTCATTGACTCATCAGAGGCTTGTTGCCAACACTGTGCTTCATCTGTTACTGCCAGGAGAACAATCTCGTGAAAAGGCAGGCGTGCATGCTATGGAGCTATTCAGAGCTCCAAACAGGATGAGGAAATAGAAATAGAAATGACAAAAAGCCACAGATGTTTGGAGAGCCAGAACACTAATGCAGGAGCTGCCAAGGAAAGAACAGATAACAGCAAAAATAAGTGGAAGAGAAATACTGGAGTGTGGTAGAAATCTTATGAAGGGAAAAAGGTTAGAAATATTTGTCAAGATAGGAACCATCACCAGACCATGAGTGGATTATGGCATTTCCTAACGTCTTTTCTGTTTCACCAGAGTTTGGTGATTTGATTGTATTTGATAAGGTGATTTTACTTCTGTTTATACTCATTTTCCCAGGGGAATGCTTGTGAGCTAGCAAAAATATCATAGATTTATAGCCTTATATAGGATTATCTTACTGTAATGTTTGATAACATTCAGTAGAAGAGGAAAGCTGATGGTCTAGACTATTTGAAATAGAATTTTCTACAAGTATTTTAGGTGGGGTTTTTTAATAAATATTTTGAAAAGAAGTACTTGTTCTTTCCTAGATCTGTGGGATAAAATTCTGCTCTGCATACAGAATCATAGAATGGTTTGAGTTGGAAGGGACCTTTAAAGATTGTCTAGTTCCAACCCCCCTGCCATGGGCAGGGACATCTTCCACTGGACCAAGTTGCTCAGAGTCCCACACGCAAATGTAATACTAATATAATGACAACTCAGGGCCAAGCTTCATCCCACAAGCCAGTTTAAGGTATGCTCGCCTAGAAAACAGAGTTGTGTTTATAACTGCTGAGGCCAAACAGTGCTGTTCTGGACCAGTGATATTACCAGTGAGTACTCAAGAGCATCCGCAGTGCTGCATGAGCAGCAAGACTGTGTACTCCCGGCCTCTCCTACTCAGTTTACTAATGCACACTAACACCCACTCCCTGTATCTTCAGTGTTACTGTTATTTGTGCTAGCTGGAGTGAAGTGTGACAAGTAGGCAGCTTCATGTCGCTAGATAGACAAATTTCGAGGCAAACTTTGTGGCTTGCCCAGCTGGGAGGTGGCAAAAGGGGAGACCATTGTAGCACCCAAGGGGTGCTGGCAAGCACAGCTATCTGTGAGCCATCCTGCTCCTTTCCAGTATCTTTGTGCTGTTGCTTCATGGTATGAAAATGTCCCTTTGGTTGTGATTTAACCCTGAGCAAAGCAAAGAACAAGTAATGGAACTGCATTGTGGATCCTGTCTTTAGTATTTTTCCTTCTGGCCTGTTTATACTTTTCATGCCAGTTAGAGAACCCTATTGAGTCCCCAGTGAAGCCTTCATTGAAAGCTGTGGTGCGGGTAGGTCCTTCAATGCAGAAACCTTCAGAAGGCGTGCATTGTCCTCAGTGAGGAAGAAGCATAGAATGGTTTGAGTTGAAAGGAACCTTAAAGCTCATCTAGTTCCAGCCCCCCTGCCATGGGCAGGGACACTCCTGTAGACTGGGTCAGTCAAAGCCCCATCCGGCCTGGCTTCTGTGTCTATACTCCACCCTCTGTAAACATCCACCTTAGCTTTGGCTGTCAGTACTAAATAAACTCAACCAGTGGCTGGCAACAAATGGGTGTGGGGTGGAAATAAGAATGACCATTAATGTGCTGATCGTATTTGATCTCCATCAGTATTGAAGAACTGAAGCACTGTAGTCTTGGCTCTGCACAGTCAAGGGCATCTCCTTTCCTGCCTTAGATTCCCAGATCCTTAGTACAAGCCTGGCTGAAACAGGACTTGGGACGTGTGAGTTAAGATTTGCAAAGCGTTGTTGTATTTCTTACGAGGTGAGGCTTGCTGCAAAAGGTTTCTCTGTAGGTCTTGCTCTTTGGTACTTCATCACAACAAAGGAAATGCTGCAAGTTGCATTTCCGTAAAGCTAGAGCAGAATCCTAAACAGCAGCCTCTTCAGGATATTTCTTATCTCCTCTGTGCAAAGTTATCAGTGTAGGCTAATGACAAACTCCTCATTTTCTGCAGTGCTTGTAAATATAACATTGTACATTTGCTAATAAAAAGAAAATTAGTTTTAAATTCCCTGTGAAATATGAAAATAAGGTAATCACACAATACTTCAGAGATGGAAGGCTCAGAGATGCATTCTAATGCTACAGCTGTCAGCCTCTCTGTACATGCAAATGTCGTACTGTCAGAATTTAATAGAGTGAAATAGGTTTTCATTTTAGATGAACAAGAACTCCAATTATAACCTCTTACAATTCCAGTTACTGTACTCTGGGTGAATGTGTTTAGCAGCAATTCAGTATATGACACAAAAAAAGTCCTTTGCATGTTGCCTGGAATTACAGTGCCAGTTACAACCTCATGCTATCCGTACAATAGGGTAGACAAGGCATTTCCATTAACACCCCTGTATTTGGTTTTTATAACTTCTTTAAATGTGTCATTTAAGGTTCAAGTTGTCACTCTTATTCTTAGCCCAGAACTCAGTTTCTCTTGATAATTGGTGAAAGTCCCACCTGGCTAATTTAGAGCTCTCCTAGTTTTAAAAAATGGAGGTTTAAGATTAGCTAAAGAAAAAGAGTCTGGTTCCATGTTTCAGTATTTTTTAAACTACGAGATCAGAATGCTTATGATGAATATATCTTACCATGGTAAGTATCATGAAAGGATTGCAATATCCATAATTGTAAGTGTAAAATTTCTGTTGCGTTTTTATTGTATTTCTGAAGACAATTGCTTTGCTGGAAAAAAATATGTCATTTGTAGCAAAGTCAGTAAACTGTTTCCTAAGTTGCATATGTGATCCTGAAAAATCTGTTTTGCAAATAGGTCCTCACAAGAGAGTGTTCATGCGTTGAAGTTAAAAACCTCTGCCCGGTTTTTATGCATCCATTTGCATATTGAGATAAAAATCACAGTTTAAGTATTTTAACAAATTCAGTTAAAAAAAAAAAAAAAGGCATTTTAATTCCCTTTTGTGATAGTTTGGAATCATAGTTAAGTTTATTACAAATTTATGTTGCCAACCTGATGCAACTTCCTGTACTACTTGTGTAAAAACAACATCTTGCTTACTAGCAAGATGGGCTAATTTGTTGTATTCAAGTCTACGCGATTTTAAGGTATTAAGTTTATATCTGAAAACCTGTGCAATTTTAAGATACTGAGTTTTTATCTCAGTTTAATCATAGTCCTGAGTTTTACAAATTGTAGTTCAGTTCTGGACACACGCAGGTGCCTAGAGTGTCTGAAACAAGACGGGCAGAAAAGATACTCAATTCTACTTTTCAAAGGGAACCTCTATTGTATGAAGTGGGTTTGGTGCGATACAGTCAAACATACAAGGATGTGTAGTGACAGGACAAGGGGGAATAGCTTTAAACTGACAGGAGGGAGATTTAGATTAGATATTGGGAAGAAATTCTTCGCTATGAGGGTGGTGAGTTGCTGGCACAGATTGCCCAGAGAAGCTGTGGCTGCTCCATCCCTGGCAGTGTTCAAGGCCAGGTTGGACACGGGCTTGGAGCAACCTGCTCTAGTGGAAGGTGTCCCTGCCCGTGGCAGGGGGTTGGAACTGGATGAGCTTTAAGGTCCCTTCCAAACCAAACCATTCTATGATTCTGTGAAGTTAATTCCTGCTTATAGTAGTTTTCTGTAAGGTTTTTAAAAGTTAACATAGCAGATAATTGTTATCTATCAATAGTAAGTTCACTTGCCTGTGTGCTTAAGCCTGTGTCTATTATTGTAGTGATGAGCAGCTGTCCTTTGTAGCCCTATGTGAAGGCTGGAGAGTACTGAAGTTACGCCACAACTTAACAGCTAGAACAAAGCTTGACTCATTTGTTTGCTTATTTACTGAATGTGAGACACAATTTTACTTGTATATCAAATGTTCTGAACCTAAGTCATGGAAAAGAACTAGTTAAAATTTTGTGTGTGTCTCAAATTCCTTGCAAAATAGAACCGTCTGTAAAAAACAGTCTGTTACTGCAGACTGAAATTAATTAGTATTAGCATTAGTATATATTTCTGTTGTATCAGCAAAAATAAATCAGTTTGTTTACAAAACCCATTACCTGCTATGGGCTTGTCATTTGTAAAACCCAGCAGCCTTGGTGTGTTTACATAGATCTGTGGTTGGCTGGGGGGGTGTGTGTTATTTAAAAAATACCAACGCAGTTAAGTGCATGTATATCTATTTCATGCTCGACTAACTTTAAAAAAAATACGTGAAATGCAATACTCATAAAATAATGCATATCTGTAATAGATTAAAGAATCTAAGAATACTATTAATCAGACATTTCATCAAATTTGGACCTGGAAAATATAATCCATATCTGGGCTCTGTGATAAAAATAACAGTAGGATATATTTTGATCATGAACTAAAATGAAATTCAGCAGTCTGTCAACACTGTGGATCTATTTCTGAATGCCACTGAATGCCATTCAATCTGGTAAAGAAAGAGTATCTCCTCCATGTTTAACTGGAACAATTTTCTCAGGTGCTAAAGCACCTGTGGCTCCAAATCAAACTGTAAATGCTTTGTGTAGCATAAATCAAGAATTCTGCTTCAGTCAGAAATGCTCTTCAACAAGTCCTTTTTGTTGCAGAGATGACCGTCTGCCCTTGTAAGCTCTTGGCAGTGCTATTTTAGGATGGTTTCACTAGTTAGCTCTGGAATGATTGGAACACGTCTTAACAGCAACAAAAAACCAGATCTAAACCAAGTGCACTTAACTCTAGCTCTGACATCCTGGTAGACGATTCAAAATCATATTATATTTGCTTCAGAGGAAAAAACTTTGGAGAAAATAATATGAACGAACAGTGGAAGTGGCATTTAAAGCATGCTCATAGACTTTAATTCCAGATTAAGCTTTACTGTCTGAATGCCAGTGCACTTGCTTCCTTGCCATAAAGACAGCCTGTCTATCTCTTCACTTTAGTTGATTGCTGGAATGTAGAGAAAATGCTCACTGATGGAGTGAGATACAAAATGAAGTGCTGCAGATGAGTGCAGTCACAGTTTGGAGTGTACGGTGACTTCTCTCTGAAGAATTATCCTTTATGGCATTTAAATGGGGCTTGGGGCAGAGAGATTGTTTTTTGACCTTGTTTATTTAGTGGCAGTATTTTATTGATAAAATATACAGAAATATAAATATTACATTTATAGAGAAATATGTTTGAGAGCAGGGTATGCTTTTCTCAAAATGAGTGTTCAACCTGTCCCACAATAAGCAATGCCTGGCTTTACCATGATGTGCTCACATCCAGTCTATAAATTACTGCAGAAAATGCAAGTGGATTTGAGGGCAGAAACTTCTGCAGATTTACCCTCCTCCTCCCACCCCCAGCTGAGGCTCTCAAGTTAGGATAGGAACACACTTGGAGAATTTGAACAGGAAATATTAAAAGTAAGAGCCAATCAAATGTAGAATGTGTCACAGAGAATAATTGATGCTGTCTTTTGGAGATTCTTTTTTTTTTTTCTG
>NW_009912574.1:0-11307 GCF_000696875.1 Nestor notabilis | reverse complement strand
TTTTGCCTGCTGAAGCTATCTGTGCTGAGATAACTTGCTATATTTTAACTGTTCCTAAACTTGTATCATATACTTTATGACATAAATGTGAGTGGGGTTTTTTTCTAGTTAAGACAGTAGGTTTTTGTACATGCCAGTCCTCACCAACTCCCATTGAAACAGGACCTTGTGCTTGAATCCCTTACGGGGAGTGGGATGAGTCTGATAGGATATGCTGCTCTGAATGGATGCTGCTGTACTCTTCACTGATCACTTAGAAGGGTGTCCTGAACCCAGGACAAAGGGGAAATGCAGAAAGATGCATGCAGCACAGCCTCACACCACAGGGGACAAAATAGCACATTTTGGGCACTGAACCTGTTTACGCTAATAACAAGTGCAATTTTCATTCAGGGATGAACTGAACGATTCCTGATCATCAGGAATACTTTATTTTTGCTGAAATGCTCTGTGCTATGGAACGGAAATCTAGTAATGAGGTATTTGTATTAGTTTGGTTTTGCTGTGGCCAAGTTCAAGTTAAAAGTTTGGAGGTTTTCTTTGCCTGGGTTGCACAGAGAAAGTTGCAAATAGTTAACAGCTATGACCTTCAGTGATGCATGTATGGTCTTTGTTGGGAGATGCTAAGCACTTGCAACTCTTTAGTGTAAACACTGGCTAATCAGGACCTTTGAAAAGCACATCACGAGCCTACTTGAAAATGGCCACGATCTTCAGAAGCCTTTCTTGGCACAAGTCACAACAACTAACAAAGTAAAGGTGATTATCTCTGTGCAAATGCTCCAGTGTACAATTAGGGGCATAGTTTTGAGTGTTTCAACAATCAGAACGATTTGGAGCCTGAAATATGCTATAGCACATCCCCAGGCTGCCTTCTTCCAGAAAGCATCACCTGAAGTTTAATAATATCAAACCTTGAGCAACAAAAGTATTTTAAACTTGAAGGTTTTCTAGCTAGTCTTTTGCACCATTTGGATTGAATGGCTCCTTCTTCCCATCCCTGAGCATATTTTCCTTAGCACTGTTTATCTACAATGATATGCTTAGTGATTCAGCCCTATTAAGGAGGTTATTACAGCAATGGAATAATTTTCATTTGAACTTAGGGGTGAATACGAATCACTATAAATGAGCAAAATTTACTTTCTTCGTCTATCATTGCAGAAGCATCTATAAGCCAAAAATACAAACAAGAGTGGAGTATAGCAGACAAAAGATGGGTTTGTTCACTCAAACTCATGACATTCTGCTCCACAGAACATTGAAAATAAAATTAAAAAAGGGGGAGGTGAGAGTGAAGTTAACAGGAGACCAGAATGGGGATGGACAGTTGGAAAATTAACTAGGTGCACGTTGTTGATGGAAGAATTTCCATAAGTCACCAAGTTATGAATCCTTTGCATCTTTGGATTGCCCTTTTCTTTAATTTTAACATTGACCAAATAGCCTTTTGCAGGTCCAAGGAATGTACAGTGCTTATTCTTTCCATGAGATAAGATGCAACAAGGCTTGTTAGTATGGAGGCCTAGGTACCAAGAACACTTGTAACCTCATAGAAGTTGTAATGAACTGACCTGTATTCGCTTCATGGTGGAGTGAATACCAAGAGCTTCCCAATACTTATTGATCTGGTTTTGGAGAGTTTCCAGTGCAATAGCTTTGTCCCATTTTCAGAGTGCATTCTGTTGCATACCGAGGATTTGAGTAACATGTGAAGTGCCTAAGTGATTGTGAGCCCCGGCGGGATAAAATTAAAACCTTGTAAGACTGAGCTCCCTCATGAGATACCTGGTACTTTGAAATGGCAAGGATGAATCTGGAAAAGATTATTAACAAGACACAGATGAGGTGAGCACTTGGTCAAGAGATGTACAATATATTGAAAGGAATACATGTCTGGGGTGCATTAATTATCTCTTTTTATAACACCCTTTAAACAGGATTAAAATGGAAAAATAGGCAGAGATGAAGGGTCTAGCCTTCTCTGAAAAGACTGAAGACATGCGATCAGGTTTTTACTGGAGGGCAATTTGTCTCGTGGTAGTGGTGGATCCTTGATAGCCATTCATTTTGCACTTCAATAATTCCTCTGAAAAGGCTGGGCAGTACAGCAGTAGCCTGTAATCAGTGGCTAAGTACTTCAAGAGGATGCACAAGGAAAACAAGGGATTTCAGGCTGTAGTTTTAGGAACTCACAGATTTGCAGTCCAAAAATCCAATTTGGATGATGTTGTTCAAGTGGGATCTCTCATACTGGACCGCTGTTTTCATGTCAGAGATCATGGACTCCTGCAGATGCTCTGGTACAATCCAAAGGCTCTCCTAGCACATCCTCAGGTGGAACTGGGACATTAGCCTCAAATACTGGCTATGGGCTGCGATGTCATTGCAGTTAGGAAATATTTGAATTTCACTGTCTATCCAGCATTTGAATAGTGTAGTTACTGGAATGTTTTATTAACCACCCTTTAATAACCTTTTCTTTAGTCTTCCATTCTCCTGTTCTAAAAGCAGATAAAATATTTTTAACCATGTCTGGCTTTTAAATTCTTATGAAGGTCTTATTTGGTCGAAGAGGATGTTATATTTCTCTCAGAACAGTGTTCTCTTTGGTTGAAGGTTTAATCTGAGTTGACTGAATTAAACCGAGATTATTTAGTGCTGCTTAATGAGCAAAAATTGATTAGTCAGGTATAAAGGCACAGTACTTTTGCTTTCTCTGAAAGCCTGTTTCAGATCGAATTCCTTGTTCAATGTAAAAGATGGTCTGATCAGCTTGTAGTGAGTTGTGGCTGAACTGTACATGAGACAGGGAGTTGTGTGATGGAAGCATCTGTATGTGTGTATGAGCGCAAGGGGAAGGAGGGAGGGATTTGAGCTTGTTTAGAAAATAAAATGCGTCATTAATCTAAATATGACAGTAGCATAAGCTGTGAGAACTGCCTTCCAAACAGTGTGCCATGAGCCTGCTTTGTTTGCTGCTCTCTGCCAGCTGCAATCACGTTTTTGCCGAACTGCTGGTTCATTTCCTGGCGCTTGGATGGACCAATTGCTGCCAGAAAAAAAGTATTGCAAGGAAAGACTGTCTGAAAAACATCCACTGAAAGAATCATCTGCTTGGATGCAGTGTAGTGGGAATGAAGGGGCAGAGAAGAGGGATGCCAGTTCATCACCATTCCCAGCTAAATCTCACAGTGGAGAGACTTTATGCCCTCTGCATGGAGTCTTGGACATGAGTGTTTGGCAGTGATGTGGCAAAGCTACTTGGAAGAAAAGGATTTTATAACATAAATCTGGCTGCAAAAGCTGGTTTTGTTTCATTTTTATTCTTGATGGGAGTGATCTTTAAAACCATCACCTATTTTGCTCTGCTTCTTCAAAAGCTAGATACAAACGTAGCTACAGGACAGAATATGAATACCTAATAATTCCATATATTTGTCACTCCTCTGTTTTGCATACCCAGCAGTTTTTTCCCTTCCCTGGATAGATGTTTTTCCTTTAAACATGCTTCAAGGGTGCTTTTGAGGGTTTGGATTTTTTTAAATTAACAAACAGGTCATGGGTGAGAGTGTGCAAAAGCTAACAAGCAGAAAGCAAACAACAATTATGCTTAAGAAAAGGATGGAGAAATATACATAGATGTACAGGAAGTTTTTAAATAAACTGCATATAAATATAGTGGAAGCAGAAAAGGCTGAACTGCTGCCAGCAGGGTAATTATATAATTGATGCGCTTGTCTGCTTTTTCTCTGGTTTGATATATAGCTTCACTAATGAGGTAGGTCTCAGTCCCAGAATTTGGTCTCCTGATCCATGTGTAAGCTTTAGATACACTTAGACAGCTCTATGAGGAATATGCCTGCAGCTTTTTGGAAATGAAACATGTCTTTTCTAGGTAACACTGACAGTGTCTTGCTGTTTTCTGGGCCATGCTATTTGCTACTTCCCATTTGGGGGAAGATGGCAGTGGGAGTTGGTACAAACAGAAAATTAGAGTCATGTTGTGCACACAGAGATTCACCTCTCTTTTCCAACAGGAGTCATATTCATTTACACGAATTTTCCTTATTGCTTTTGTAACTGAGTTCTCAATTAAGCCTCCTTTGCAAATGAATCGTAGTCTTCATCTTGTGCGTAAGCAGTAAATGGTCTCATGGGCTGCACATTAGATGGATGTGCTGCTAAAGTCTGTGAAGGTCAGAAAAAAGGATGAGGTTCGTAGGTGTGTGACTGGAAGAATCAGGTTGTTTTGCTGTTGTGCCACACCAAGTACTGGTGTTCAAAAAATAGTTGAGTCTAAGCTGAATAATGTGTTACTTGGGACCAGTGAGATGACTGCGGTTGAAAGTTGATTCTGCTGTTCTCATTTATTTGAACATTATCTGATATCTCACCCCCCCCCCCCCCGCCTTGCTCTTCCATTTGGGTTTCTGCTGTCTGAATTCTCTTCATGTGTTTGTGCTTTCCTTGTGATTCTGTTCCCTCTTCATGTGCACACGCACACATGCATACACACACACTTCACAGAAGAATGCTGAGAAAGTTCCAGAGCTCCATCATTTCTTTTCAGAGGGGCTGGAAGATGAGAGGACCCTGGGATTTTTCTCTACTTCTTTACCTTTATTTCCATCTTTCTGTCTCTTGTCCCAGACAAAAACTCCATAAAGTAGTATTTCTTTGCTCAGTTACTATGACCTCCAAAGATGTTAGTATTGCAGCAGCTGGCTGGTAAGGGAAACTGTCTCTCAGGCAGTGAGCAGTGAACTCTCTGCTATGGTCCTCGGGCTTAACACTGGCAGACACATTTTGATGAGTATTTTTTCTGTAGTTGTTAAAAGAATAATCCTTAGCAACTAATAGCGAGACTCCAACATGTTCCTGTTTCCTAACATTCTGTCTCTTGAATATTTGTGTGTATTTGTGTGCTAATATACACAAATATACACAAATTTGTGTGCTAATTTATGTGTATTTTTGTATTTCTGTATTTGTGTGCTCATTTATGTTCTCAAGTGTCAGTTACGAGGCTTCAAATCTGGAAATGCTGCATTTCAGTAGGTAAGTTTAAAATAATTAAAAGTGTTTTGCAATTGGTATGTTTTAGGCAAAACCACAAAGGAGACTAGTTTAAAGATACAGACCAGAAGTTCCAGATGTATATCCCAGTTACACATTGATTGTGCAATGTGTACCTGACAGAGAGATCCCAATGGGATAGGGCAGGCATCTGCTCATTGAACCAAAAGGACCTGCTTTTCTGCTTTGCCAGGGTTTGCTTTGCTATTTACTCATCAAAGCTGGCATTTAAACCTTTACTGGAGATACGGTTCCTCAGTTTTGAAGTCACGGATCTTGAAAAACACAGGTGACAAACCATAAAAAGGGCATTGTTCTGCCAGAAAACATGGGCTATATGGGTGCAGCCTCAGATGGGAAGCATGCCAGCAGGGTCACTTAAGTGCCTGCTGTCCAGAGCAAAAATACCTGACTTTGTGAGCGGGATGTGGTCGCTTAAACAGATTTCTGGTCCCCTTGTAGCATTGTACCATACCTGCTGCCCACTGGGCTCCCAGAGGTTCCGCATTGTACCTGCTGGCCCTGTGCAGGTTTCTTGTGTATCCTAAGGAGTTTGAAGCGGCTCTGGACACCTCTCCTCAGGCCACTGAATTCGGTGGCAGAAGGAAGTGGCTGGACAGGTTATTGGAAGAAATGCCAGGACTGTTGGGCAGCGATGAAAGCAAAACCAGAGCACATGATAAGAGGGGTGTGAATGAGGCAAACAAAGAGTGTAGGTGCTGAGGAGCAGGCAGATAATTAAAGAAACTTAAAATACAGAAGCCTGATTTTTATACACTGACATGTTTCTTGACAGAAAATCACGTTAGCAACTTTCCTTCTGCAGTAACAGAAAAGTAGTTCAGGCTGGATTTGTCTTTCCATGTATAATGTGTTGGCTGTTCTGTGGGTTAGGTTTGTTGACAAAATTCCTCTCCAGAGGATTTGCAGTTTGCAAACTCACTTATTTGTCAATACGGTACATGACTAATATGAACCAAATTGGTGGTTCAGAATTGTTTTGATGTAGATGGGTCTTGGCATGAAGAGGTATTTTCAAGGAAGCATAAAATCAAAAATAGAGTTAAAGAAAATATATGCAGCAGAGCCATGACTGAAGAGTCATTACTAATGATGTCACTAACTAGGCCATGCTTAAAAAATTCAAATGGCACAACATCTAGTATGTGTGTGCTGCAGCAGGGAGCGATGTCTGGATAAGCCCAGCAGTGTGTGCCAGGTTTATGAATTTAAACAAAAAGTTCACACGTTTAAAAACCTGGCTGCAGACAGAATGACTTGGGAGCAACACAGCTTCATGGCCAGAAGCTGAATGTGAGCACTGCTCAGGATGGAGCTGAGCCAAGCCATCAGCACTGTTCCTCGTGGCAGGCAAAACTGCACTTCGTGGCAGCCCCCAGAGGAAGAGGCAAGGAGGGAGCAGGTGAAAACTAAGAGCAAGGACCCCAGAGAGAGAGTTTTGTGGGACTGAAGCTGCAGAAGCGCTTGGCTGCACCTCCACGGTGGCTGCCAAGCCACATGCTCCAAGCCCTGCCGCAGCACCAGCAGCTGGCCTGGCTCTGCCCTTCCCTGACCTAACACTGTCTCAGGCATCTGCCTGGTGTGTCTAAGCCCAGAGCTGGCTCCAAGTTACCCAGTGAATTACTCACTATTTTTCTTAATGAGTTTTTGAGAGCTAGGTTAGCTCAGCTCTTCACCAGCAACATGTGGTCAGTGCATTTGAATTACTATTTTCAACTTTGTATAAAAAGACAACTGTTGAATATATTGTTTAAGTTGATTCTTCTCATGGTAAAAAGAGACTTCATTTTTAGCACTGCTGTATCTCTTAATGTCCTCCTTTATCTCTTTGGTATTTTTTAGCTATAGCATCGACTACAGAATAATGTCTTAAAGTTTTGCAGCTTTCTACACAGTGATAAGATGGTAATTTCTGTCACCAAGGGAGGCTATTGCACTAGGAACTGAGTCCTCCTATTCCAGAATCTGGAATTGAAAAAGGCATTCAGGCACTGTGGGAAATGCCCAGGAGCTGACGTTTCTGTGCCTGGAGAAGTGTCAAATCTTGTACAGGCATGTGCAGTGAGTAGATGTGCTGACACAGGGAGCAGGCACAGGGCAGCTGGAGCAGAGGTTGCTGAGTGAACGGGAGCAGGAGCACTCAGAAGTCTCTTCAAGTCTGCATTTAGGTCCAGCTCTTTGCAGCCAGTGTCTTCAGTAGCTCTTGTCAAAAATACCAGTCATTCAGAGAATCATAGAATGGTTTGGATTGGAAGGGACCTTTAAAGGTCATCCAGTTCCAATCCCCTGCCATGGGCAGGGACACCTTCCACTAGACCGGGTTGCTCCAAGCCACATCCAACCTGGCACACTTGAAGCAGGTTTTGCATAGGCTGGTGTTAGCAAGGTATCATGGCTGAAGAATAATTAAGACTTTGCCATGAGGAATAAAGGTGGATTATACCTTTTGCAATTAATCAAAATAGTTAGCACATTAAATCAGAATCCAGAAAAGATCCATAAATAAGTATGTCACAAAATTTATGCTAATGATAGATAGCAGGAAAAAATATTGATGGGAATACAAAGGCACTATAATATTGATGGGAATACAAAGGCACTATAATATTGATGGGAATACAAAGGCACTATAATATTGATGGGAATACAAGGGCACTATGGCTGACTTGTAAATCTGTTTTGCAAGGGTAGTTTCAATATTGTTGAGTGCTATTGTTTTTTGACAAAAAGGAGTATTTAGTGTCTAATATTTGTGTATCAGTGGCATTACTAACCTTTTGATATCATAAAAATTTGAACTGATTAATGAAACCACCTTTGAAAAAGAAAACTGTTTCTTTAAATATGTTATGCTGATATTTTTTTTATTAATACATTCCATATACCTTTTTCCTGAACTTGCAGAGGATCAGTATGAAGCTGACCATATGGTATTTTATTCTTTATCCTAAATGATCAGTTAAATTTACTCAGTTTTGTTAATTTTCATACTTACGCTTCTTCTGCATCATTATTACCCTCTTTGCCTGGTATTTAAGCTTTTGTTTGCTCCAGGTATGCATTGAGTAAAATCTTTGATATCCCTAGATGGCTGTGGATGTTTGGCTGACTTCTTTTGTACAGTTTTCCCTTTTTTCCCCCCATTAAACACAAACATTATATTCATGCGTAGTTTTTCTAGTTATTACTCTTCCTTCCTTGCTTTGAGAAACTTTTGCAGAAGAACTCATTGTTGCAGGCACTGCCTCTGGCAAGTCATTTGGGAAGTTCAAGTTTTTGGGGTTGTTTTTTTTTGCTAATAATACAGTCATGGATAAATATTACAGTATTCTGCTCCTGTCCTTGACAAGGTGAAGTTACTACGACTCATTTGCAGCCTGTAAGAGGAGATGTCTGGAGATGAAGTCTAGCGCTACTAAAACGTTAGTGTATCTGTCTACTTGTTACTGATCATTGCTGTCAGGTGAGAAGACCTGTGATACATGTTGTATCTCAGCATCTAAGAATTTATTCACATGAATCTTAACCAGCATAAGTCTGAGCTGGAAGGAGGAGGGAGGTATACACCTGCCAGAACAAAGACATGCAGGTATGCAGAGGGGTTAACTAAACGTTGAGCCCTCCAGTTCCCACTGGCAGAAACATTAAGTATTTGTACATAGGATGTTTGGTTTTTAGTTTTGCTTTTGGTTTGTTGTTTGGTTGTATGGTTTTTTTTGTTTGGGATTTTTTTTTTTTTTTTTTTTTTTTTTTGGTGGGTTTGGTTTGTTTGGGTGTTTTATTTTTTCTAATAATCTGTTTACTTATTCTGTGCACACTACTTTTGAACTTTCCATTTCAGTGCTTTATAGCACTGAGATGCTGTAAAGCATTTCACGCTCAGCACTGCTAAGGGAAGCTGCAACAATATGACCTTTCTAGAAACTGGGATCAGTGTGGCAGAAGACAAAGCTGTTGCAATAGTCCTCTGAATTTTGAGTGTTGAATAATGTTTCCAAATTGAAGTAGTGGTGATGCTAATTAATCCTTCTTAAAATATGTTAGGAGCTCTGATTCCCATATAGTTGTTTCTTTAAATAAAGAAAAAAATGAAGAGAAACAATTATAACTAAATATCAGTAAGATTCTTATTCTTATTTGTCTACAAATGAATCTGTTTATATAGCATTGCTTATACCTGGAGAACGACTACCAGAATGTCAGAAAGTAAAACGAGAAAAGTTGAAATCCATGTTTTTAATGTTCCTCTCCCTTCCTCACTGTTTTTCAGTTCCCTGCTATGAATTTTATTGGAAGTATCCAATTCAAAATATTCTTTTACCTACACTGGTGTAGTCTATCCTCACATGTTTCATTTCAGGCCCCCAACATTTTGAAAATGCAGTGTTTTCAGCCCTTAGCATTCAGATTTCCATCAGTTAAGTTCCCCTTTCCAACCTTCAAACTGAGACTTAAAAAAGTGTTGTAGGTTTTTTCTTTGTCACTTTCTTGTGTGAGACTTGAAAGTGTAGGTATTTTAAGCTTTTGCTTTTTTTCTTGAGGCTTTTTGCTTTTTTCTTTTGCCCCAGAAAGAGCACTGAGGTCCAGAAAAACTTGCTAAGGAAAGTTAAGTTTCATACATAATGACTTAATTTTATCTTCCTTCACAGTGTCCTCTCACCCCTTAGTGCTTCTATCTAGCTGTTTGACATTCAGATCATCTTTTATCCAAGGACTTGTTTTCAGAGGAATAATGGATGGCTTCCCCTGTGCCCCATCACTGTCTTTGGACAAGCCCAGCACCCTCAATGTTTGAAGAGATTGCTGGAGCATCCCACAGTCATTGAGTGCTTTGTCATCCATCCAGAGCTTCAACGAGGTGTGAAGATGTACAGCTTCTGAGGCAGGATACTAAGCAGGTGGGGTTTTATTTCAGGAAAGACTTGCAGAGCTGCTCCGGTGTTCTTTGAAATGTGGGTGGGAGTGATGAACAACATATCAAAGTCAAGAGGGAGAAGGCAAAGCCAGGAACTTGCTAAATATTTTCTTGAGTTTTCCAACCCTGATCAGACCTTCCATCACAGTCAGGTTTTCCAGTTATACTTCTGAGAAGTTAATCAAGCCCAGTATAAGGAATTTCTGGGTACAGTCAAGATTTTCATTACTTTTCCATGGTATGGTTCCAGGTCCTAAGATTAACTATGCTTGTTACAGAATCTCAACAGAGATTTAAGACACTAACTGTACTGTAGTGTCAGTCTTATCTTTTACCTCTCAGTTTCCTTGAAGCTTTTCTTTTTTAAATCTTCTCTTGCATTGAGGAAATTAAACTTCCAAATTAAGTGCGAAATAGTTCCCTTATCAACAAGTAACTTGTTACAGATTACTGTTATGAATATACATGATCTTTGAAGGATGAGCTGTTGGTTGAGCTCTGAAAACTCACTCTTCTCACACTTTGTACATGTGAGCAAAAACCTCTTGTACCTTTTCCCTTTCTTTTTTTTTCCTCCCCCAGTGTAATATTACTGAATTATTCATCCAAAGCTCTCAGAAGAGAAGGCATAAAACGGAAGAGTACCCAAATTCCCTGAGATTTTCATTCTGCACTACTTCCCATTAAAAAAAAAAAAAAAATCATTCTGAAGTGATAATATGCATCTAGGTCTGCAAACAAGCACTATCAAATATAATGTGATCCTTGAAAGATTCATGTGTGCAGGACCCACTGACTTCAAAACCACAGCTACTGGTAAAAAGCATTCTGTATGAAGCCTCATATGTTGAATATGAAAGAGCCAATTCTGTGGAAAGAAGCTGGGCTTTTCTGTTTTGCCAACCCATAGTTGTCTTTTCCCTTGGTTTAGTCCCTTATTTATCTTAGTTTTTCATTATTCCTTGCTTTGTGGTGCTTGCATATAGAAACCCGTGATGATTAGTGATGTAATAGATAGCAATAGAGAGAAAGCAAGTAACTATGCATACGTGAAATCTCTGTTGTTCTGCTGGAACCAACATTTCCAGTACAGCATTAATTCAAAAGAGCTTTCTTGATGATGGAGTTTTCTAAAATATTTACTTTGAGACTTTCTGCTGTTTTGTGTAACGTATGATGCCTAATGTCTTTAAGACTTTGGTAATACAAGAAAAGGAAACCTGGGGAGGGAGAGGTAACTTAAACACTTTCTCCTCTTGAATGGTGTCCCTCAGTGATCGGTGTTGGGACCT
>NW_009912573.1:0-26323 GCF_000696875.1 Nestor notabilis | reverse complement strand
GATGGGTCGAAGAGCAGTAAATGGGTCAAGAAACTGAATGAGATGAAAACAAAACTGGGGTTTTCTTGGATCCAAGTGCTGTGACAGGAGCTTCCCTTTTCCCATCTCTCATTCCAGGCGCAGCTCCTGCCCCATCACCACTCGCTGCTGCCCAGGAAGCTCCCCCAGGCAGCAACGCGCAGCTCTGGTCTCATCACCTCAATGTCCAGTTGCATCCCAAGAGCGTCTATGTCACCCGGCAGTACATGCACGATGGGTATGGCCCGAGGGACTGGGCTGGAATCTTGTCTGGAACATGGGCTTTGTTTGGCTCCCAAGGAAGAGTTCAGAGGGGAACAGAATAAGCTTTATTCTTCCTTTTTTCCATAGGGACTGTGGGTGTCTGGAAGCCTTTGCCCAAGGCGAAAGGCTCCTGCAGGATCCCGCCTGCATGGAGGAGGTGGAAGATCGTTTGCACTACTTTGTTGAGGAGTGTGATTACCTCCAGGTTTGACAGCTCAGCCCCAGCTGCCCTTTGCTTTCAAGAACCTTCCTGTGAAGGTTCTGAAGGCTCTCGGGTGCTGCCCTCGTTTGGCCCAGGGCTTTCAGGTTCTCTGTGACCTACACAACGGCTTCTCGGGAGTTGGTGCCAAGGTGACAGAGCTGCTCTGTGACGAGTATTCAGGAAAAGGAATCCTGAGCTGGGGCTTGACTCCAGCCACGAGGAACGTGGGGGTAAGTAGACAATGGGAAAAGCCCAGGAACGGGCGCTGCTTCTGGGCCCGGATCAGACGGTTCCTTGTTTGCAGCTTTGAGATTGTAACGGTTGGATTTTCCCCCTCCAGGATTCCCAGAAGAACGTTTACAGGCTGATGAACACAGCCCTGGGCATTGTGCATCTCTCCACTCACAGCTCCCTCTTCTGCCCCCTGTCCCTCAGCGGGAGCCTGGGACTCAAGCCACAGCCTCCTGTCACATTCCCATATATCAACTACGATGTACGTGGGGTTGGTCCCTGCTTTGGCCCTGAGGCTTCACCCCCAACGGCTCATTTTCATACTGTAGCAAACAGGCCCCCGTTGCCTTTGCTCTCCTGTTGCGCTGCTTCAGTGGCAGCAGTGACAAAGTGCTTGTCCCTGGTGCTCCTCCCCTGTGGAGTTTGTCGCTGCGGCTGCGGGGACAAGGCGACCGGCACCGAGCAGATGACGTTAGCAGAGAGCCTGAACTAACTTAACCACAACCTCCACAAGAGCACAATTTACAACCTGCTGCAGTTAAATATGCAAAAGCCAGTGAAGAAACAGCAGCGTGGAACCCGTCCTGCCACGTTTCCCTCTGTGTCCCTCCCCAGGCCGCGCTGAACCACCACAGCAGCGCCATCCTGGCAGCAGCGCTCGATACTCTCACCGTCCCCTATCGGCTCAGCTCCTCCCAGGGCTCGATGCTGCACCTCGCCGAAACACTCAACTTCTCTGGGAGAAAGGTGAGGGCTGAAGACCAGGGACCTCCCCCTGAGCCCGGCACCGGGAGCTCTTCTGCTCCGCATCCATCCCCCCGCGCTGAGCAGGCTGCGGGACCAGGGACCTCCCCCTGAGCCCGGCACCGGGAGCTCTTCTGCTCCGCATCCATCCCCCCGCGCCGAGCAGGCTGCGGGGAGCGGGTCCAGGGCGTCACTTGTCACCCTCTCTCTTGTAGGTTGTGGCTGCGTGGGCTTCTGTTCCCTTTCCCGCCCTCCACCGCTCCTCCCTCCCCGACACTTTCTGCACCTACCAGCAGGACGTGCCCTGGAAGCTTCTGGCTTCATGCAGGGAGCGAAAGGGCAGCTCCTGCTTTGCTCAGTCCGTTGTGCTCCGAGGGGTTTGCAAAGACAGACCCATCAGGTGAGGAGCATTTGAGCTGCACTTTTCCCTCCGGAGCTCTCCCCAGCACTGAGTTCCTACACGTGGCACTCGTGGTCCTTCTAGTCGATGGTCCCTGTGCAGCTGAGCAGCCGCTCAGTCACATCCCATCCCATGGCTCGGGTCTCCCCGCAGCAGCTCCCCAGGAAGGCAGCCTCCTTCTCCCCTCCACGCCTGCGAGAGCACTGAGCACGTCCTGCAGCGTTACTTACACACTGTGTTCCCTGGGGCTTTCAGGTGGGGAACTTGGATTCAGGTTTGGGCACAGACCAGGGACCACTGCCTGGCAGCGGAAGGGAGGGAGTCCGGGATAACTGTATTCACCTTCTTCCTTACAGCACAGCCCATGTGCTGGAGCAGCCGTGTTACACCCCACCTCCGTACCCCCAGTTCTTTTCTCCTCTTCTGAGCAGACAAGGCTTCCTCCTGGACAAACCTCCCACTTACTCCCCAGCAGGTACCAAGCACCCCTTAAACTTGCTTTGCAACAGAAGAGATGATGTGGGTCTGACAGGGGGGGAAAAGACTTTAAAAGGTCACCTTTTGGGTGGTTGTAGGGCAAAAGTGCTGCGTGTTGAGCAGCTCTGCTGTGCTGAGGACAAGCAAAGCCAGTGCTTGGGAAGTAGAACGGGGCAGAGACACAGGGTTTGATGGCTCTGTTGACACTGTTTGTCCCTGCAGCTGTTGAGAGCATCCCTGTGCTGGCAGCCCTCCAGTCTGCCCCAGTTCTCCACACGCTCCTCTACGGCTTGTACAAGGACCTGCAGAAGCTGAACACGCGGCGCTGCGCCAGTTTCTTCTCTGCTGGAGTAGAGCAGGATGACTTCCAGGAGGCCTTGCACAAGCTAAGAACTCTCTCCCAGTGCTACGAAACAGAGTCTGAAGCAGATGAATCTGAAGATGAAGCAGATTCAGACTAACTCAGCTTTATTACTAGGGTGGAAGGAAGAATCGCTTTCGCTCACTGTAAGAATAAAGGGAATGGCCCCACTGCTCCTTGCTTCTCATTTCAGCTAAACCCTGAAGGAGAGGCTGGCTGACGTCCTGCAGCTCCCTGCACGTGGGTTGGAAAGGAGGAAAGCTGCTTTCTTGAGGGCTGCTTTTGTATGTTTGGGGGCTTTTTTCACCTTTGCAAAACCAATTTGCTCTGTCAGCATCAGACCACGCAATAAATACACAGTTCAGGGTGGAACTTCCCCACGTACAATCAACACAAGGGGAGAACTTAATAAACCCTCTAATCACGTGTTTGTTCCACATGAAAACAGACATCTTATGGTACAATATTTACATGGTTCTAAGGCTGGTGGCCCCATCCTCACCACGGAGTGAGGTCAGTGTCCACAAGCATCCATCCTGCTGCTGGAGGTCCCCATGTAGGTTCTAGAGGCTGTTACACCCCAACACCCTTCTCCAGTCCTTTAAGTGCAGCTTGACAGGAGCATAGCAGGAAAATGAACCCCAAAAAACCCCAAAAGGTGCCATCTTCAGTACCTGTGCAGGCGGTTTTCCGTTACCCACAGCACATGTCTAGCAGCAAACTGGCAAACAACTCCCTTCTGGTGCAGTCAGAAGCTCCTCAGGCCAGAAACACCCCTCAGTCATCAGGCTCTTCCTCAGAAAGCAGAAGGTCTTTATCTGACAACTGGTCTGTGTTACTGGTACTAGTAGCATCCTCCTCGTCTTCAGAGCTCCCATCACAGGATGTATGAAACAGCCTCATGAGTTCTCTGAACCTGTGGGATACCTGAAGGACAAGGGAAATCCAAGCTGAGGTTATCTTTTGGTGGTACAACACGGGAATTCCACAGTCTGGAGCTGAGGGTGTTTTGTGCTTTCACGTTAAACCCACAATCACATTCTTATGCAAGAGTCAAGCAGAAAGGGAGAGGGAACTGGGGGAGCACTGGGTGCTTCTGCCTCCCTTGGGAGAACAGTTCTGCTCCACTGACTGCAGGTAAGAAAGTGGCAGTTTGGGAAGGTTCCTCTGCGGGGATGTGGGGAAGGCAGAGACAAAACCTGACACATTCCTTGTAGTGGAGCAGAAGTAGCAGACACCAAACCAATCCTGGTACCAAATGACAGGCTGGAATCTCAGTGGCAATGTACGAAGGACCCGGCAGCCAGGGGGTTTGGCGGCACCAGAACATCAGGGCTTGGTTGGTGGTTTTGTTTTCCAACTGGGATTATTTTTCTCTGATGCAGCATCAAATTGAAGTTCAAACTGGGAGACGAACATGACAGCAAAGCTCCACTTCTCCTTCCTTCCCCCCCTTGCCCCATTCACTGCAGCAGAGGGAAGCTCCACACCAGCCCCTCACCTCGCTGGCAGTCTTGTTGCCCAGTTTCTGGGAGATGGCATGGAATGTTTCCAGCTGGGCTCCTTTCTCCTGGCACGTGGTGAGGATGACTCTGTCGGCCTCCCTGCAAAACAGCACAAGAGCTGGAAGGCAGCTGAGAACAACGCTTGCCACACTTCAACCCCCACGAGCCCCCGTTCCTGGGGAAGGAGAGCAAAGCAAGCCCAGCTGGCTTGTTCCTCTGCTCACCCATCACCAGACATGGCTCGAAGCAGAGCTGCTTTTGGCCCAGTTTTAAAGCTTTTTGAAGGACAGAGAAGTTAAATCTTTCCCAGCTCGAAGTATTAGAATTACACTGCCACGAGCAGACATTGTCTCTCACAGAACCAGCAATGACAGGCTGTGGTTAGAGGAAACGAGGCAGGAACAGTCAAAGGGAGGGGGCAGAAGACATGAGAAAATGGGAACACAAAACAAAGGACTCCATAATATGAAAGCTGAAGCTGAACACTGAATGCTCAAAGGATGGAAGATGCAGCTCAGGCAGATCTACCTGGTCCAGAGAACAACCTTCTCGCCGGTCGAGCTGACTTTGCTGTTCTTGGCGCACACAGTTGCTTCTGCGACTCGCTGCTGTTGCTGCTCCTCATCCCTTTGTCCCAGGGAGGCAGAAACCACCCTGTACTCCACCTGCTCAGAGCGCTGATGCCCCTGCAAGCTGTGGTTTGCATTTGACTTCGATCTGCCCTCAGTGCAGCCCATCTCATCCGGCTCCAAACCACGGTGCTCAGGGGACTGGGAGCTGCAGCTCGTCCCCAGTGCTGGTTTTCTCCCTGGTGTTATCCAGCCCTGCTTCGCTTCAGGTTTTCCTTCCAGAGGCAGAGGTGAGGCCTCAAGCTCTCTCACACCTGATTTTGCAGCGTGACCAAAGGCAGCTGCTGAATCAGGATGAAGCCCTTCAGTCTGACACAAACTCTGCCCAGAAGAGGAACTTGGTCCCATTAAACCCTTTTCTGCACCAGAACGAGAGGGCAGCAGCAGGTCTCTGCTCAGCCTCAGGGAAGCATCTGCAGTTTCTTGCTGCTGGGTCAGTCCCTCACTCCCCACAGTGCAAGGGAAGTCTTTGGTTTCTTGAGGTAGTTTTAGAGGAGCCTTTTGTAGCTGTGTCCATCTGGGGCCGCTGCCACAGGAGTCACTGTCCTTCGCAGCACTGACACCAGCTCTGACACCCACCTCCTGAACGCGGGTGTCAGGCACTGCAGGTTGTTCAGAAGGCTCAGGGCTGCTGGAGACAATCCTCCCTTCCAGGTGAGACCCTGTCAGAAACCCACACAAGTGGAGATGAGCTGTTAGAAAACTTGGGGAGGGTTCATTATGGTTATTGCTGCTCTGGAGCATAACACTGTGAATGAGAACACAGCCTGGGAGCAGCTCTGGAATTCCAGCTGCAGTTTTTCCCCCTCTTGTGCTTCAAAGAAGTCAATGTTCTTCACCACTGGGCGTTACTACAACCAGCTCCTGGGTGAAGAAGTGCTGAACACAGGAAAAAGCTTAAGTGCATTGCCCAGACCAGAACTCAGCAGACAGTGGTGCTCTTGATGCCCTATTTACAGACCCCACTGTGAACCAGACATCAGCTGCACTACACCTAAACCACTGGCTTTAACCTGTGTGTGAACTGAGGCACGGTACCGAAGAAGGAAGGGATCTCTTCCAGGTTACTGATCCTGCAATAATGCTTCCCTTTGCACCAGACTGAAGGAAAACCAAGGAGATCATTTAACGGACAATCAGGGCTCGGTGGTGGGACTGGAGCTGCTCAACATCTGACACGACAGGGGGATCAAGCGCCCCCTCGCACGGTTGTGACGACACTGAGCTGGGCGCTGCAGTCACCCACGGGAGGAGGGGATGGGACCAAGGGGGCCAGAGGAGGCCCCGGGGCTGCTGCGAGGGCTGGAGCAGCTCTGCTCTGGAGCCAGGCTGAGAGAGCTGGGCTGGGGCAGCTGGAGAAGAGAAGGCTCCTGAAGGGGACACCTTAGAGCAGCTCCAGTGCCTAAAGGGGCTCCAGGAGACCTGGAGAGGGGCTTTGGACAAGGGATGGAGGGACAGGACAAGGGGAATGGCTTGAACCTGCCAGAGGGGAGACTGAGATGAGCTCTTAGGCAGAAGCTCTTCCCTGTGAGGGTGCTGAGGCGCTGGCACAGGGTGAGCCCAGAGAAGCTGTGGCTGCCCCATCCCTGGCAGTGTTCAAGGCCAGGTTGGACACAGGGGCTTGGAGCAACCTGCTCTAGTGGAAGGTGTCCCTGCCTGGGGCAGGGCTGGAGCTGGAGGAGCTTTAAGGTCCCTTCAACCCAAACCAGGCTGGGACTCTATGATACGTGCATGTTTAGAGCAGGCAGAGTGCATGAACACAAGCTAAGAAAATGGAAGAGTATGAGACTACCCCTATTTGCACTTGTGTGAACAGCTCAGAGGTGACCGACAGACCTGCCTGTACAGAGACTTTCACACACCTGAAGCCAGAGACTCTGCTTTCCTAGATCCGGTTTTCGGTCTGCTCTGGACGTCCTCTCCCTCATCTCTGTTCTCCAGGCTTTCTTCCGCAGGTTCCTTAGACATTCCAGAATCCCTCCCTTCAGGCTGAGGACTCGATTCTTGTCGAACAAGGTTTGCAGGGAGCTCGTGAGAATCCTTATTTTTACAGAATTTGTTGTCACACACCTGCAAGTCAACAGAGAGGCCACGGTTACAGCTGTGATACCCATCCAAAGCCAACACCTCAGCCTTTGCTTCCAAAGCACTCCTTGGCCTTCACAAAGGCTTCAGTTGGCAATGTTGGCATTTAGAAAGATGAGTCTTTTTCTTATGAAGAGGCTCAGTTCTTTTCACAGTGGCCACAAAAGCATCTTCCATTTAAAAGATCATCCAACTTCACATTACTGAGCACAGCAAGAGGGGCAGTGGGAAGTGAGCAGGAGCTAAGAGAGGGCAAGGGCAGGCTGTGCAGTCAGAGCTCCAAAGAGGAAGATGCTACAGGTCATCTTTTGATTTACTTTCTTCCTCAACACATCATGTTAGAGGCACGAGGCTGGACAGATCATCACAAGAGGGGACTCTTGGCAGGACTCTGCTTTCCACTCCCCACTCCAGTGACTTGGCCTATCAACTAACCTTACTACTACAATGGCTGCAGGTCCTCCTTTTGCTTTTCTTTAGCTTGAGATCGCTACTCCCTTCATGGCAGGAACATGAACATTCCTTCATCCCATCTACCCACTCGACCTCCTGGAAACAGACATACTCCAGCTGACAAATGTGCATGGAACACAAAGAGGAGAGGCAGGGGAAGGTGAGCCCCAGAGGGAGCAGCAGGACTGGGCCTCTCTGCACACACCCAGCGAGGACTGAAGCGATTTTGCTGCCAGCCAAGCAAAGCACAACAGAACCATTCAATCCCCTCTCTTCCAAGTCTTTTCAGGCTCTTGTCCTGCCTCTCAAGAAGACATTCATCCTCACGGGCATTTGCTCAGAGTCCAGACATGTGGACTAGTGAGACGCCCCAGGCCCACCTTGTCATTGTTCTGGCCTCCGATCTCTTTCCGCTTCTTGGTTCTGGAGGCTGTGTGCATCTTGGGTGGTTCCTCCTCCTCCTCTACGTCTGGCAGGGACACCTCTTCAAACCCATCAAACTACAGGAGGGAAACACAAAACCCGCTCGTATCATGACAGACCCAAGTTCATTTTCCCCCTGAGAACTGAGCTCAGTTCCAGGCCATGACAAGCTCAATTACGTTAGAGGAGACAGAAAGGCTGGAAAATCTTAGAATGCTTTGGGTTGGAAAGGACTTTAGACCATCCAGTTCCAACCCCCTGCCATGGGCAGGGACACCTCACACTAGAGACTTGGCTTAGTCCACCAACAGCTATCCCACCCCTCTGCTTCCCTCACTCTGCAAACGCAGCCTCAAGTCGAGGTCTTCAAGTTCAAGCAAGTCCAGTATCTCCTCTTTCAGCTTTTGTGGTCTTAGGGAAAGGGTTGCTCCACCTCATATTCCTTCTCTTCCGTCCAGTTGATCTCCTCAAAGTCCCCCATGCGGCTGGCAGAGGGCCGCAAGTGATCAAAGAAAACGGAGAATTCATCCTGCAAGTGGTCGTGTCCTTTCAACAGTTGCCACATTTGGGTCTTCAGCTGAAAGAGAGAAATCCAGAGAAAATGAGGCTTTCATTCCATGTCGTCACATTCTTTGCAGAAGGGTTTCTCAAGGCAAGGAGAGCATCAAGGCTTGACAGACCTCCCCCAGGGAAGTTCATGCCTGCATTGGTACTACTTCATAGATAGTTTGGAATCACTCCAGATCCAGCTATCAGACCTTCTAACAGTCTTCCAGTACCTGAAAGGGGCTCCAGGAAACCTGGAGAGGGGCTTTGGACAAAGGATGGAGGGACAGGACAAGGGGAATGGCTTGAACCTGACAGAGGGGGGATCAAGATGAGCTCTTGGGCAGAAGCTCTTCCCTGGGAGGGTGCTGAGGCGCTGGCACAGGGTGCCCAGAGAAGCTGTGGCTGCCCCATCCCTGGCAGTGTTCAAGGCCAGGTTGGACACAGGGGCTTGGAGCAACCTGCTCTAGTGGAAGGTGGCCCTGCCCGGGGCAGGAGTTGGAGCTGGTGGAGCTTTAAGCTCCCTTCCAACGCAAACCAGTCTGGGATTAGCATAGAAATGTCCCTCTAGAAGCCCAGGCAGACTCTGTAGCACCAGACTAGAACAGATAAAAGCAAGGTGGAGGTAAGAGAGAGGAGACAAAAGAGGCCAATTAACTATAAAGCCTCTTGAAGGAGCAGCTTCAATTCTCTAATAAACTCGTGTGGTGTCCAAGAGCAGCACAGGGGAACCTTGAAGCAGGGTAACTGCCTTCCCGGGGGGTGAGAAGGGAGGTCCGTGGCTGCCCGCTTACCTCTGCGATCTCCTGGGGGAGGCAGTCAGTGCAGCTCTGCAGGACCTTGATGATCTTCTGATGGTGGGCAGGGTTCTCAGCAAAGCAGATCTCCAGCTGCCTGAGGAACTTGCGGCTCTTCTCAAACGCTTGCTGCTCCTCAAACTGACCAAAGGAAGAACATTCACCGCTCCTGTTCAAGAGCCTCTTCCCAAGAGTCTCTAGTTGCTTATGCAAACTACAAAGTGCCTCTCTTGCTGTTTGCTTCCCATTCCTATTGACACCCAGTGCTTAAACCATGACAAGGTGGGAGAGAAACAAGCCTCTGAATAAGTCTTTGGTGGAAGAGAAACAAGTCTTTCTGTAAGCTATAAAGCTTTCCTTCTATCAGATGCACATCAGATAGGAAAATCCAGAAGGGATTTTTGTAGGACAGAGGTTTCCAGGTGAAAACATCTGTCCTACAAAGTAGAAGGCTGATTTGTGAGACAAGGGAACCCTTCCACTTGCTGTATCTGCACGTTGTCTTTGCAGTCAGGGTCTGATTCTCCAAAGTAACACTGAGTATGAGGCTTAAACCAAACACTAATGAATAAACCAACAAGGTAAGCAAATGACTTACCAGCTCTTTACCTCTCTTGCCCTAGAAAGAACTCCTTATTCTTTCACTCCCACAAGCACTCACATTATCTGCTTAAAATCTGGCCTCCTTGTCCCATTCCACCTACCAGCCCACACTCCAAAGCTTGCTCTGGTAATAGAAAGGCAGCAAAATCTGTGAGCAGCTGTGGCCAGTCATGCAACAGCTTCTGTAAGGTAGAATAGAGCTCCACGGCTGTTCGCTTGCCTGTGCTGATCTCAAACTCGTAGATGACCCGGAGGAAGTCTTCGTACTTCCCAGGAACATGCTGCAGGGCTTCCCGCACCTGCAGAGCAACGGGACCACACATCAGCCAGGACCACACGGCCCTTCAGGGATCCTTCATCTCTTGCTGCTTGAGCAGTGTTGGAGGACTCCAAGTGTCGGTTGCTCCTCCTCTGGGTTACCTGCTGCCCTGGCTTACCCTGGTTAGATAGGCTTGTGCAAATGCCAGATCCTTCTGCTCCCGCAGGGGGTCCCTCTCCAGGATGTCCTCATCATACAAGAGCAGCAGCTTGGAGGTATCTTTGCTGGCACGAGCCCGGCCTCTCTTATTCCTGGTTCTGTGGGAACTCCGGCTTTTCCCAGGGGCTTTCATGTTTTCTCCTGGGAAGAAGCACAAAGGAAGTTGTAGAGTTCCCTGGGCTGGGAGACAATAGATCAATATTGCAATAGGGAAGAAGGTTTCCAGAGTCGGCGAGGAGTTACCTGGTTACACTCTCCTGTAAGTGCGTGAGCAATGGACTTGACATTAATCAGGCTACTACCACCTTGTACATTGCCTCTTTCCTCTTAGAGCATCTGGCAGGAAAAGCCTCTGGGTACAGCAGCAAATCTGTCCTGGCTGTTACTCACATCTACTAAGAACTAACAGTGCGCTCCAGGGGCAAACCAAGTGCAGTGGGTGAGCAGAGCTACGCTCTGAGCATCACAGCTGGCTGGTGGCACTTGCAAAGGATTCTTTTAGCTTATTATTTCCAGGAATAGTCAGCATCACAGGTGAACCTAAGCCCAGATCCAGCCTCCCCATCACTCTGCTGTTCATGCAGAAGCAGCTCCATTGCCCCGTGCCCTGTATCAAAAGAAACCCACGGGACTCACCTGCTGGAATTCTGTGGGCTTCCACCTGCGGGGCTGCCTTTGCCAATGGGAAGGCAGATTTGGGCTCCTCTGATGTATCTCCACATATTTCATCATCTTTCTGTAAACTCTCTATTCCTTCCCCTTCCTCCTCCTCCTCTTCCTCAGGCTCAGAGTTCTCTTCCTGGGAATTCTCTTCTTCAGAATCCCCTTCTTGGCTTAAACGCCTCTTTGTTGCCAGCCAAGTAAGTTTTTCCATTGTCTCCTTAAGAAAGCAACAACAACCAACATCATATTGTTTTCTTTTAGTGCCCAATATCATTCAGCAACCAGCTCCCTCCATGAGGAACGCTCCAGGAGCAACTACTCCATTGGTAATTCTAACAGCCAACTTCACAGATCAGAATCTGACCAACTAGAGGGTTCCACTGAAGGAATCCAGTGGATTCCAGAATCCAACCACCACCAGCTCTGCCTATTTCTGTATTGCAGAATCTGCCACTTCTAAAAGCCTGAAGTTGGACAGAATTCCTTAATGATCATCTCAGCTCCTAAAGTCTTGCTGGAATTGTGAGCTGGAAAATAACTGTCACGTAAAGTACAGTTCACAGTCCAGCTTTCCAATTGGATTCCAACTGTGATTTGCCCTGACTCCACTGGGGTGTTTCAGGACACCAGTATTTGTCATTAACAAGGTTTAGAAACTTTTGCTTGCTCTTACCTGAAGTTCTGGCACTGAAAGAATAGATTCTTCTGAGGCTGACGACATTTCTTCATCCTCATCTTGTGTAAAATCATCAAAGTCATCTTCTTCCTCTTCTTCTTGTCCTTCTCTCTCTCCTCCAGCTTCTGGGCCAGCCGGTGTCCCCACAGACTGCCCATCGATGCTGGACGAATCCTCTGGTCTTCCCAGGGGACTACTGAACTCTGCCTCAACATCTGCTGCGTAAGAAGGGTTCTTTGGAGACTCACTGCTCACTTGTGCTCCAGCAACACCACCCGCATCCATCTGCTGCTCACCATGGGGAGATGACTGCAAAGCCCAGCGCGGTTCTTCTCCCTTCTTATCACACAACACGTGTTCCTTTTTCATCTCTTTCAGGTCATCTGAGCAGGAACATGCAGCCTCCATGTTCAGCTCCTGGCCAAGATCCAGCATGAATTCCTCCTTCACTTCAGCACACACAAGATCCCTCTTCTGCACTGGGTTTACTTCCTTGGTAGCATCATTTGATTCTTCAGATTCAATTTTCACTGTTTCATCGGGATCTTCTAAATGGGGCAAAAGGTCCACAGACAATGGCTCGGAAGCGTTCTCCTCTCCTTCCACCACTGTCCAGCTACAGCAATCACTCTTATTCACCCTCTCCTGACTGCAGTTATTTGCAGTGGCAGGATTTGTGCTACAGTCCTTCTTGGGGGAGACAGCAGAGCAGGAAGGGTACAACTCTGCGGGTTCAGCCTTGGGCTCTGCTGTACTTTTGTTGTTTCCAGCAGGGCAAGAAGGAACCAGATTCAGCTGCTCTTCGTTTTCACCAACAGACGAGGCAGAAAGACCAACAGGGTTAGGAGACACTATCAGCGAAGGGATTGAAGAAGTCACCAGAGGCTGATTTAATGGACATGGGAAAGTGGATGGATTTACCAGTAAGGTTGTAACTGGAATCGCCTGAGTGCCTCTACCAACTGTGGTATTTATGGGCTGAATCATATTGCAGCCATTGCCTATATTAAGCACTTTCACTGTGGCAGCAGGTACAGTAAGGATGACAGGAGAAGGCTGAATCAAAGGGGGAGTCTTGATCAGTGGGGCAGATTTTGCCCCTTTCTTCCTCTGGTACCCCTTACGAACACAAGGTTTGCGCAGTTTTGCTCCAGCCAAAGCTGGCAACATCAGCTTGGGCTGAATAGTTACTGGATTTGAGGACACCAGAGCTGGTGGAACAGCGGCTGGGAAAGCCTGCCTGGAGTCAGGGTGGGAAGCAGGGAGCACGTTCTGGAATTCCAAGCCATCCCCACTGCCCACCACTGCTGGAACGTTCAAGGGCTGCACTCCCGGCACCGCCTGCACGACTGGAGCCGCCTGGATCAGCCGGGGAATCTGAACCATCACCTTGCTGGGAGGAGCTTCTGACTGGGAGAGCTTCACAGTCCTCTGGATGTTAATAGTGTTAGTGCTGGGCTGCAGACAAGGACTCGGTCGAATGAGGACAGGCTTAAGAGCTGAAGACCTCTGCCTCCTCCATGCTCTCCTAGAGAATCGATTGGCAAGGGGCTTTAGGGTCAGTACTAGTCCCTTTGGCATGAGGAGAGGGTATTTTTCGTCATATTCTGCATCTGAAGTCTCCTTTCCTGTCCCCAGAAGGGCAGCTTCTGCATCTGGAGAACCTGGTGCCTCCCTGGCATCTTCTGCCAATTGCTTCAGCTCCCCCTGAATGGAGGGCAAGCTTGCCTAAAGGGAACAAGAGTTTATTACTCCAGTCCTTGGGTTATTCCTCTATCACCACCTTCAAACAGCACCACAGAAGGCAACAGAGAGCAACTTGCCTCTGAGAGTAAAGCATCTTTAATTTACTTTATCCTACTGCTTATTACTGTCTATCACTTGGTATTTACTGTATATTACTTTATAGTCACAGGTTTTACTCAAAGCCTTCACAAGAATCCGAGAGCCTGAGAGAAACAAGGGAACTGAATTGCTTGTTCCGTTAGTAAATGCAAGACTGTGGGAAGGAAGCTTCACGGTAGCAATGAAATACAATGGGTGATGAAGAGAACTGCATTTTATGGCATCTGAGTCTAGGTCTTCCCTCAGACACAGTCCTCTGACTCACAGACATGGTCCCTTTGCCTCCGACTTAGTCTTCCTTGTGCAAAGAATCTCAGAGAAAGAATCCTTGCAGAGCACGAGGCATTTGGGTGTAACACAACTAACACAGCAGGTGAAGAGAAGCTTAACAAGACCCACCCCAAACCCTCAGATCAATTCTTTCCCTTTAGAAGGTGCGGTTTTAAGGGGGAAGAACACCCCCCTCTCATGGCTGTAACACAGTGGGGAAGGTGGCCATAAGGGTCAGTCTGTGCTGATTAACAGTTTACCAAAGCTTAACAAACATCAACACATCAAAACAGAGACATCCCCCCCGATGTTTACAGCAGGAACTACCTTGAGCCAAAACGGGAGGCGATTCTCTTCTCTCTCCACAGGAGGCTTCCACTCATCAGGCTGGATCTCCTCACAGCACTTGAACAGAACAGGCAGCTGCTTCGTCTTTTTGTAGTACTACATGGAAACAGGAGAGAACACAAGACAAGAGGACTGGGGTCAGATCTCCTGCCTGGTGCAGGGTAAGGACTGTGCTCTGCAGAAGTGTTCACTGAATAAAGGGATCCTCATTACTGCCTTAGTGAGGTAGGAACCATTAAAGAAAGAGTAATAAAGGCTGACAAGGGCTCGCTGCCACCTTGGCTTCTCAAAAGGAAGCATGAAGTTCTACAGATGTGCACTTGCTTTCAGACCCTCTGGTTCTTATTCTCACTTCAGCAGTGGCTACAGCTTCTGGGACAGGATAGTTGGCCTGCTGGACATCCACCATGACTGCTCTTTTGTTTAAGCTTCACCACTCAGAGGTTTATTTGTATGAATTTGTCAGGATTACTGAAGCCAAGTTGGACTGTGCAAGTGCTGGTCTCTTCAGAATCAAACCAGTAAGAGCAACACTTGCACAGTCCAGAGGACACGGTCTTCTCATTGCTAACAAAAGGAGGACATTTTCTTCAAAGCAAACAGAGCACAGACACAAAATGATCCTTGGAACAAACAGCACATCTCTGCCTGTACAACAAACCAGCAGACTTACAGGGCTGAGATACCAACCCATAAGCTAAAGGCAACACTTACTCTGATGATGTTATCTGGGGCTCGGTTCATGTTGAGGTTCTTGATCCTCACTGTGAGCTGATGGGCAGTTTTTGTTGGCAAGAGATATTTGCTGATCAAAGGCTTTGGAAACTCTGTCCCTTCAAAGTGTTTCAAACCTAAAGCTAGTAAACTGAAGGAGGAAAAAGAGGGAGAGGGAAGAGAAAAAGCTTTTTAGACAGGATGGCAGATTGCTATTTGGACGTGCTGTTACACAGTACTCAGCTATCCCCAAAGCTTGCATCCTAGGAATTCTCCTTAGCAAAGCAACCCCATTAGTGTGCATTTCCTTCCACAGTTCTAAGCACTTACTTGTCCTCTGCCTTGGTGAAGATAATCTTGTCCCGTGGAGGGTTTGCTTTCAAGGAACATACTGGCAGTAACTCGGGATACATAAAGACTCTCCTTGTTGCCAAAATCCATGCCACTTGCTTTGGTAAACATGGGAATTCATTGGCTGTGAAAAGAATGAACTTACTGCGGTGCAAGTTGAAGCAGCAAAAAGGCAGTCAATGAAGTGGGTGGATTTCTGGAAAAACACCTCACAAAATTCAAGGAAATTCATTCCAAAGAGCAGCCTGAACCAGCTCGCATCTGGAGGGTGCACAGCATGAACCTGTGAACACCTTCCCATGTCTTCTCCCTTCAGATACTCACCACTCTTCTTCACAGCTTTGCGAGGGCTCCAGTCAACCTGGACCTGGGCATGGAAATCTTCAATGAGCTGCAGTGCTCCCTTCAAGTTGCAGGGCTGGAACATGGTCTGGAACTTTGGATTGAAGGAGAGGCGAAGGAGCGTGGAGCTCCGAGCAAAGTTCCCAAGCTCGCTCTGCCAAGTCAAACACAGAGAAACATACACCAAGAGGCCTCCAAATGGAGGGTGAAGAAAAACACGTGTCATATAATAGTGCAAGGAAGTTCCTCCTGTGTGGAGCCAGGCTGAGAACATTGGGGCTGTTCAGCCTGGAGAAGAGAAGCTGCTGGAGAGCTCAGAGCAGCTTCCAGGGTCTGAAGGGGGCTACAAGGATGCTGGAGAGGGACCTTCATCAGGGACTGGAGTGGATGAGCTTTAAGGTCCCTTCAACCCAAACCATTCTATGATTCTAAATATAAGCTGGCAATACAAAAGGAGAGTGTTACAGGTCTTTTTGAGCCTCACAAATGTAGGAACGGAGGAATAGTTTAATGGATTTTTTATTCCCCCACTTTCCAGAACCTCTCAAGGACACAGAATGTCACTAATTACAGGAGCTCTACTTTTTGAGCTTTCTTTTCAGTATTTCCAAGGGAACAGTAAAAAAAAAATGACAAAGATACCAACTCAAAGCAGTGGTATCAGTGAGCACAATGTGAATGATTTCTCTAAGTACTGAGCATGTTCATAGTAGGCTCACAACATCATCCCCTTAGTGAGTGGTAGTTTCATTTGAAGGCATCAATAAATTAATCTCTCTAAATATCTCCAGTAAGCAGCAATCATTAACATTCAGTTTAGCTCTGATTTGAGACATATCCTTACCAGAAACATCCTGGTGGTACTGGCCTCTGAACTTAAAGCAGGGTTGGAACTTGCGAGGAGATGGATTTGAGTCAGAAGCTGAACATGCTTGAAGAATAAAATCAGACAAATGGGGGTTTGTTTTCAGTGGATCAGAAATCCAAGAAACTGGAAAGCACAAGTGTAGAGGCACAAGAAATATCTCCTGAGCACCCCAAAAATCACATTCGGACTTCATATAATCTTTTAAGCAACAGAAAGCTGAAGGGAAACTTGAACAGCCACTCTTACACAGATTCTGAACACAGCATCATCTGTTCAAGTCTTCGGGCAGTTTCCCAGCACTAAAGTCAAATGATCAATACAGAAATAGTATTTGTTTCTAATTAAACACTTCAGGAGGTCTTCAGAAACAATGACTTCATCTACCAGAACTGCCCACGTGCACACAGACACCACCCATCTTGCTCTGCAGCTGAAGAAGCAAAACATGTACCCTACACATCTAATGCAAGATCCACTTCTTTAGTTTGTGTTGGAGAGGTCTGTGTCCTTTCCTTCCTGCCACAGACCAAGACGTGTTCCAACTTCATTTCTACAAGTTTTGTGTGGTGGGAGGAGTTAAAAAACAGAATCCAAAATACATCCAGGGTAGTATTCCCAGAAAGTAATAGAGAAGTTGGTGACAACAGAGGATTTGACAGATTACAGTCAGAATTCAAACAGGGCCTAGGCAGCTCTCTCACGTCAGAACGATGCCAGGAAACAAGGTGCAAAGTAGCACAGTCAATTCCAATTGTCTTCCAGTGGAATTGGGCATGTAAACATCGCCTACAAGAGCTCCAGCTCCAAACGTAGCTTTTCCAACTGACTTCTCTAAGGAAGCACACCCACAAGCTTGCTGTACCATTGCCTTTCCCTGCCCCTACAGTATCCAGCAAATACTCATTAGGTCAGACCAGATAACACTTTATTACCTGCTGCATTTGCTGCTGGAGCCTCTTTCTTTGCACAGTGTCCAGAACAAGGCTCTGGAGAGGCTTCTCATTCTGAGGTTTTGACTTTTCCATCTCCTGTGGTGGCTTAATGGAGGACTTCTTCATTCTCAACTGCTCAAGTTGCTCCTTCACCGTCCGGTGTTGCTCGTTCAGTAAATTGGCCAGAGGCTCTTCAAATCTGGTTGAGACCAAAACAGAACAAGCATCTGATTTAACAACCACTCACATTTAGAGTACTTTACCCAGGGTCTGGGATGCACAGTTCAAGAACTATCATCCCTTGGTTTATCCATAGGTCTTTTAATCTACCACAGCACTCAAGTAGTTCTTTAACCAGCAATTTCAAGGCCAGATAAGGGTCTTGTCCACCATTCCCAACCTGTGTTCCACTCAAGTGCTCAGATACACTCAACGCCAGTCAGGATCTAAGATAATCTAGAATACATTAGAACCAACCCTATTTAATGACACTTCTAATGCAAGGTATCCTAAAAGCAACAAGAAACCTGGCAAATCCATATTTTGCCACAACACAACTCGAAGAATCCCATATACAGATAAAACTGGGGAAGAAGCAACTGGGAGAACTGCTCACCAAAGAAGAGTTCATACAAGCAGCTATTGTCCAAAGACAAATCACACAAACAGTAAGAGAGAGCACCAAGTTTCCCTGCTTTTAGTCTGTAGCTGGTTTAGGAGTTGCTGCACTCCCCTCTGGTACTGCTCATCCCAGAGAGAGTATCAAGAAACTCCAGCCTTTGTTTTAGCTCCTTTCCCAAACAGATACAGCTTGATCTTGAGCTGATCTGCCCCATAAACAAGGAGACACCATTCATGCTGCAGTTCACCTTCAGCCACTTTCTGTAACTGGTTAAACAGATTGACCTAGAAAGAAGTGCTTTAGACCCTTCCTCTTCCAAGTCACTGTTTCAAGTATAACCCATCCCAAAAATCCTCAAAAGCCAACTTCCAAACTTCATCAGCATCTCAGCCCTAGGCCTCAGCTGTATTAAGCAGTCTTTCCTTAGGAAAGGCCACCATTACATCCAAGCTATTTACTTGAAAGACAAGGTGACACTTGGCAAACCAGCTCCTCAAGTTTCTTGTCACCAAGCAGTGGCCTGTGCTGACCAGGCATTACCTCACGGGGGGATGGCACAGGAAAGCTGCAGGTAACCACAGGCTCTCTAGCAGAACACTGTAATTTTCCAAGCATAACCAGTGATCCTACCTAAGTGCCTGGGGTGTATTGAAGTTTGGCCGTGACTCTGTAACATTATCTTCATCTTCTGGACCTTCATCTTCCATGTTGGAGAAGCCCATCTCATCCTGAAACTGAGAGCAAACAAGTAGCAGCGCTCAGGGACAGAAAGCTCAAGTAGCACATTTGCCACCAACTGTCTTTAGCTCACACAGCTCATGATGATCCTCTTAGCACAGACATTCATCTGCAGGGATTTAAGGAAGTTCCTATGCATGTCCCTTCCCATGGCTAAAAACGACACTCTCATGACAGGACCCCTTTGCACACAGTCAGCACTAAGCATCTTCCCGAGACCAACCCTTTATGGCTTTAAAGATTTCATGTCAGAGCTGAGAAAGATCTGTCCTTCAGAGCTATACCCAATTTATCACTTACTGTCTCAAAGAGCTCCTCCATCAGTTCATTCACTTCCTTTTCTGCAAGTAAAATTAAAAAGCATGAAGATTTCTTTTCCTAGAAACACTGTCATAACATCAAGTCATTTAAGGAATCTCTCTTGACAAGCAAAACCCTCCTCTTGCAAAGAAAGGACCAAGTAGGAAACCCCCTGGTATTACACTCCTTTTCAGTGCTGGACCCCAGAAAGCTTCAGCTGAGACTGTTTGGAATCAAAAATGGAATATAAAAGCTCATTTCCAGAATTAAGGTGAAAAGTTAACCCGTGATAAGCCCCAAACCAAGCGTGCTTCACTGAGAAGATGAAGAGTGGTATGTTTATAAAACTAGCTTGAAGACTGAAAGGACTTGAGAACATTTGACTACACTCAAGTCACAGGGCAAGCATTCAATTCTGCATTGGCTGAAGCTTTATGAAAGACTCTACTAGCACTTAAGGATCATTCTTCAGTCTCTGCCATGGAGTAAAGTTGCACCTGACAGCAGAGCAGCTCTGGCCAGAGCCTTCCCTGTATGCCCAGAGAGCCAGCTTTGCAGAGGAAAGCTCTTCACTCAACATGCAGATTCTTTTTAGCCAGCCTAAACAGCAAAAATCTTTGCAACAAAACACTTCTCAAAGTGAATTACTAATCCTACCCAGAAAGGAGATGTGATTCCCAAAGGAGGTATGATTCCCAAAGGACTTACTCGTAATTCTCACAGCACGATCGTTTCTGAAGTCTTCTGTATCTGGTTCATCCAGATCTTCCAGGAAATTGTACTCAGGGTCATCATCATCATCTGCTTCATCTAACAAGAAGCATGTTTTGAAACATCATTACCCTGCCCCAGGACCAGTCACCAGGAGCAGAAGCAGTTTGTTTGCTGCCTGACCCGGCACAAAGAGCATCCTTATTTGTGGCCATTTCCAGTTAGAAAAGGTGAATTTGTTCTCTGTCACCTGGGTTTCAGCTCGATTTAGAAAGACTGAAGTAGTAGTATTTCCACTTGTGCTTTACATTCAACGTGCACAACTGTAAGCAACTGGTAAACTGAGGGCAAAAGGAAGTCCCAAAGCTTGTTCTTGTTTCTTCTCAAAGAGCAAAACAGTTGTTTTTACCAAAACAAGTCATGTGCTAACGAGAAGCATCACACACTCGATAGGTTCAGGTTTATCAGTGCTCAGCTTCATGACACAGCAGGATGGATTAAGGGCTGAAACACAGAAATTTACTGGTGGTTACCTTCATTCTCCACATCATCGTTCATGAGTCCTCCAAGCCACCTCTTCCATTCTTCATCATCTGCAGTGTTAGGATCATACATATCAGGTGTGATATCCGGGGCTCGGAGCTCAGCCTCCAGCTGGCCAAGAGGAACATCCTTCAGTGGTCTCTTGGACCGGGTTCGGAAGGCGATGAGGCTGTCTTCCAGAGGCTGAAAGGTGAAGGAAAACCACAATGGAATTAGGAGTCTCCGCTTTTCCCAGTTGCTCTGGCAGCCAAAAAATCCCAATACTAAAAATACTGGACTCCTGACACAAAGAATCCTTTACTTCGGTAGTCTGAGAAAGCCAGACTTTCATTCCTACTGCTATTGGTGATAAATATATCACTGTTCATTTAGCTCATGTTAAACTCTCATCTGCTCCCAAAGAAGCAATCCCCACTTGCACTATTTTTCTCACTATTACGATGAAACAATGTTCTCTTTACAACCAGCTTCCCCAGGGGTTACTACAGACTTGCCTGCAGAACACAACTAAGCTGACAGGTTAGCTTTCAGAAGGCAAACTATCTTCATTAGTCATGCAAATGTCATAGAATTACACTTAACAGTCAAAACGATGCTAGTGAGAGTTATGAGCAGGAACAGAAAGTGTAGTTGCAACACAAGAAACTAGAAGTATACGTCACTAACACCATTTTACTAACAGCTGCCTTTATTCTCTCACAGAGCTGGCGTCCTACACACTGTGGAGATTCAACTTACTATTCAGAGTTACAAAACAAGAGCAGAATGCAGTGAAAGTAACAGCAGAGAACTCAAACTAAACCCACACTATTACAGTATCCCCAGACCAGTACCTGGTAAGAATCCATGCACACTGGGCTTGAAGCCAGCTCTTCATCCACTGCATGCAGCTTCTCCATGAACGTGCTGTCTTTGTTTTGCTTTGGTTTAGGAGGTGGTGGAGGTCCCATGGGAACTACTTCAGCACTAATATGTCTAACAACAGACGTAGTGACCTTTTCCATCTAATTAAAAAGGCCTTTGTGTTAAAAGGGAAATATATGTTCTAGATAAAACCAGGACAGAGTAAGTCTCTACCTGCTTGACCAGAGCCTGACACAACAGAAACGAGAGAAACGCTTTGCAGCAGAAAAGGGATTCTTTATCCTACCCTCACTTTGACTTTCAGAAAGTACAAATAAATTCACTTTTGAAAAGACTTGCAGGAAAGAACACATTTGGAAGAGCTGAGTATCAGCCTCAACATTACTAGAGCTGATAAACCTGAACACTGGTAATTGTGGCACGCTCCCAACCCTCCCAAAAGCAAACCCATGGCAAGCAGAACGTGGAAATATCAATACATTATTGCTCTTTCTCCAACTCCGGTGGCAGCGGCCACTTCCCACAGGTGCTTGCTCATTCTTGTCTGTTGATACTCAACTCTCACCACACTGCACGTACTCCTACTGATTTAACAGTGCACACAGTCCCCAAAAATAACCTTTCTGCCTCTGTCAGCAGCACTTCCTCCTCCCTAAGCCGAGCGCAGAAAGCAATTCCCCTGCACTCCTCTCAAACATAAGCAGAAAAACAATTATTATCTGAGAAGAGCCTCTTCTTCCCATTGCCAGGGCTTTTTTAAGTAACTGTGTTTATTTTAGACTAAGCTCTTTCTGCAAGGGTTGCACTTTGCTGCTTATGCAGGAACCGCTGCAGAGGGACCCTGAAGCCACACAGCACCTGCACCACACCACAGCTTGAAGCACTAATAGGACTTTTTGCCTCTCCATTAATAGCTTAGGAATAAAGACTCAAAGTTGTTTCTAAAGAAAGCAAGTTTACCTCACAGAGTGTCCCTCCCTCTTCGTCAGAGGATCGCCTCGTCCTAGATCGCTTTGCTCCCCGAGGAGAAGAAGCAGTGCTCTCTACATCGCTTTCCAGTAAGCTCTACAGCACAAGAGATGCAGAAGGCAGTCAAACACTGCTTCAGCTCATATTCCAAAGACTCTTTTTTAGTCAAATGAATAGTACAGCATTGAAGGAATATTACCAAGAGGTCTGGGACAACTTACGAGTTTTCACGTGTTAAAATAAAGAGCATTCCACTGCCTCAAACACGCAGACAGCTCCATGCTGAACACAACCCATCTTTGTCCACGTTGCAGTTACCTCCTCTGCAGTCTCGTCCTCATCCTCGTCCTCAGGCTGGTATTCTTCATCAGATGAATCATCTTCCTCAAGAGGAATGTCCACAAACTGAGGAGGCTGCAACAGAACAGAAGATAAGTGACAACTTTTTACAGGCGAGTTGCACTGTCAGATCAAAGATTTCCAGTTGAGGAAACACCCTGAAGCTCAGAAAGGAAGGAAACTACTGAGAAAGGCTGACGAAACCAAAGAAATCACTGAAGTACAACTGGTAAAGCAAAGGAAGTGGTTTAAAAGGTACAAGAATGGGCACAAATTATTTAGATTTGCAGGATGGAAACACTGCATGAACAGACACTACCTGAAAGACACGTTTCTAGTACCTGAATGGTCATTCCCTCCTGCCTACACCTAGATAACCAATCTTTTGGAGCAGGCAAAAAAAGGCCCAAGATCCAGGCTGTATTCCCAGCCAGTCCTACATGCGTAGAACATGAGGTCTGGGCACTAACATCCACCATCAGAAGCTTCATCCAGGTAGAGGCTGCTGCAGTTCCAATGGGGGAAGCCGAAAAGACATCCCTATGGCATGTCATCACCTCCCCACATCGTCTTCCCCTGAGGGCAGCTCTTTTGGGCCCTCTATGCACCCACTGCTATGTTAACTGCCTTGTCCTGGCTGCAATGCTCCTCGTCACCGTACTGGCCATGTTAGACAGGAGTCTGCTCCACCCCTCCAAAAGATTCCTTGCTTTCAGGGTGCCTCTAGTACAGTCTCCCATTTCCCAGCAGTAGTTCACTTACCTTCACCTCATTCGCCTTCTTAATTGGAGAAATATTCCATGTTGGAATCACCTAAAGATAGCAAAAGCACTTTAGCTGGCTCTGAAAAGCATGGTTTGCACAGCTTAGATCATCTGTTACATCAAGTCAGTACGTGAGCTTGAGGCCTTGTTCTCCCAAGTAGCCAAGTAATGACAGGCCTCAAACAAAGACTTTCTGAACTGCCCCTGTGCTCCCCGCAGCAGTAACTTCAGGACACTGTCAATTCACTGCATTTTCTAACTCTGACCCGGTTCTATTCTGCTCAGCTACAAGTTTTACACTGCTTTAACTTATTGTTCCACATGAAGAATAAATCACACAAAAGCACACTTTGTGCTGTTTTTAGAAGACCCAACTATCACAACCATTTGGGCAGGGGGGTGGGTGCAATAGGAAAAGCAGATGACACACTTACCACTCCTTTCTCCACAACTTCCTTCAGTTTGGAACGAGTCATTTTGGGCTCCTGAGAGTTTAAAAGAAGACAACAGCAACCTATTCAGCTGGTTTTCTTAACTGCAAACTTTTCCCCAGCAACTCTTCACTACAAGGCTTTTCTCTTCTTTAAATTCATTCTCTTTTAGGTATGAACAGAGTGACATCAAAAATAACCCCTCATAACCCTGTTTCATCATTTACACTCATACACAGATACTACTCACTTCATGCAAGTGGTAATGAAACATCAATTATGGTACTACCTATTCTCTCCATACCACACCATGGACCCAGAAGATAAGACTGGTGAAGGTGTCTTGCATTTGGAACAACTGAAACCCTTTTTTACTTACAAACAAAGGTATATCTTCTGTCTCACTGATGGCTGCTTTCATCATGGCAACCACATGCTCATTTGTGATCACTTCCTACAGGAACACACACAAGAAAGGGTCTTTTAAGTGTTTGTTAAAAAGAAACAAACTTGAGGTTAAAATAAACTAGTTAGAAACACGATGGAGGAATACTCAGTGTACGATACACTTTGTAGTTATACAAGAACAAAGAAAGACTGGACAAGAAAATATGAAGTCAGCGTAAGGAGTGATAAAAACATCTGCACCACGTTCTGCTGGGAATGTCCCACAGAACAGATTCCCAGCAGAAGGAAAGACAACAGTTGAAGGAAAAGCCCACCCCAGTTCTCCTTCCTTCGTGCCACGTCATGAGGAAGATCTCCCAGGCACATATGAAATGCTGCCACGAAGCTGCACCAGCAAACTGAAATCCTGAAGCACTGACATGCTTCCAAAAGAGTAAGGGTCTAATTCTCTGGAGAAAGCAGGAAACGATCTACCCTTGAACCACTGCGCTCCATCATTCCAGACAGCATTTCTGCATTTCCAAGGAAGGCAGAAGAGAGTCCGTATCTGTGTCTCCATCTCCCCAGTGCCACCATAAGGTTCCAGGGAAGGTAGGCGACTCTGAGGCAGTCACAGCCCCCACGCGGTGCCGTGTGACACAGAAAGATCCATTTCTGGCACTTGCACGGAATCAGCTGGTGCCTCTGCCTGGAGGAATCGTGGCAGCCTCCAATCTGAGTGCCGCAGGGATGGCAAAAGGAGAAATCCTCGGGATGCCCTGGACTGCAGCACCAGCTGCGCAAAATAAACCCACCCCAAGGCAAAGCAAAACCACCCACACCCCGAAGCACCACACTAAAGCCTGGAGGGCACTTCCTTGTAGAGCTGAGCACTTCCCTCCCCGTCACATCCCTCCACACTCACGTGCAGGATGTTCCTCACGTTGACAACTGTCAGGTTGTGCTGTTTAGCTCCATCTTCTAAGGTGCGATCGAGGGTATCATCTAGCTTGATATCACAAGACAAAGATCCCTCCTCCTCTTGACTTTTCCCTTCTCTTTTCCGTTTGGTTGCCTTCCTCCTCCTCTTCCTTTTTTCAATATCCTCTCCATCCTGCTCCTCTGAAAATTAATAAACGTGGCATCTAAAACTGCACATACTTCACATCCCGAGTTCAAACCCCCAACCCAACAGCTAGAATTCTGCAGGTGCTGGAGTGACAGCAGCTTTTCAACAGGAGGTCACCAAACACAAACGACCAGAAGAACCAGAGTTGAATCTGAACGTTTGAATGAGGGATTCAAGCTCTGCAAGAGTGAGTGTGTCAAGCAAATAAAGGTTATGAATTCGCCATCTCTATTGGACTGAGTGTACGGAATGGTCTCAGCAGCCTTTTTACCCCTTTCCCACAACAAGGAGGTGTTTTAAGGGACAAACAGCCCCAAATGCTCATCTTCCTCACCAGTCTGCTGGGGGCACTCACCAGCTCTGCTGTTCTTCAGTGGCTTCATCACAGCAGGATTTCTAACAGCCACCTGCAAAGAGCTTCTCCCTGGAGACTCCTGCCCCGCAGCCTGGTTTTCAGGCAGGTACAGATCTCTCTGTGCATTCACTTCCACCTCTGTACACAGCTTGGGCACCTTCCCTGTGAAGGGAACACACGGAGCTGCAGTCAGTATGCCACACACAGCACTGCTAAGAGGCTGCTGCACGTCCAAAAGCTTACCCTGACCCGTTCGAATCTCTGTACATCAACTGCACAAGTCTAACCTAGGCTGGGGAAGTGACCCAGACACACCGACCACCCTGCTGGAGCCAAACGCAGGCAGAGATCCCCACCTCCCGCTCAGTTTTGCACAGCAAGGCCCAAACCCATTCCTGCCAAACGATCCAACCACGACGTAAAAGGGCGAGTTGTTCAAAGCAGGGTTGTTGCACTCCCTGTTGCAGAAACGCAGCTGCAAGAGGACTCAGCAGCTCGGGAGAAGCCCTCCCTCACCCAGGGGTTACTCACAGCTGGAGCAGCACCTTAACTGCAAGGTCACACGCGCCACAACCTCACACTTACAGCGTGTGCAACCTTAGGATGCAGTTTCAGAGCCTCCTCAGGCCAGCTTAAAACCACACCAGTGCTGACAGGGGTGGCTGCATAGCCCCCTGCTCCTGTTCCATGAGCACCTGAGGCCAGTCTTGACGTGTTGCCCCCCAGTAAAACCAGCTCCGTGACCCCCCCGCTTGCTTCTGTCACATCAATTCTCCAGTCAGAGGGAGGTTCGCCAGGGAAAGGGGAAAAGAAGAGACCGGGCGATGCGGGGAAAGGGGGAACAACCGCTTCTTTCAGCTGACTTCAAGACGAGCGGAGACCCAAACCCAGCACCACTTCGGTGGCGAATCCCTGTCACCTCCCTCGCGAGCTCTGTGCTCTGGGC
>NW_009912572.1:676-7172 GCF_000696875.1 Nestor notabilis | reverse complement strand
AGCAGGTCCAGGCTTACGGGGTATGTAGCTGAAGCAGGGTTACAGGCAGCATCTCCCCTTGCTGAAAGCTGCCCAAGCCTCGCACAAGCGAGGCTTTGAGCAGCATCGTGCTGCGAGCGTTGGGGAGCTCTGCTCTTCGTGTGCCAGTGAGCCTGGGGGCAACGCCGTGTGCTGGGAGCAGCGCTGCCAGGCTCCGGTGGGGAGCTGCACAGTCGTGCTGCGAGTGTAAACCGCACCCGTTCTGCTCCCGCGCTGAGGCTGTGGCGTGTGCGCGGCATTTCCTACCCTCTCTTTGCAGAGGAGTGGAGGAGGCGGCTCCAGGACTACGTTGCAGCCAGAGGAAAACCGAAATGCCCGAGTGCAAAGTAAGTCAGGAGGATGCTGGACTTGGACAAGGTGATATGTAAAGGTCTTTTCCGACCCAAACCACTCCATGATTCCCTGAGGAGTAACTGGGGGTTCCTGCCTTGCCAGGGTCTGCCTTATCCCAGCAGCCCTCTGTGGGGTCACTGGCAGCAGACGCAAAGGGATGGTTTGAGTGTTGACGTTTCCTGCTGGTTGATATTGTCCTTTCTGGGTATTTTCTGAGTCTCAAACGTTCTCATCTCGGCGCTTGTGTCTGGCAGCTCTGGCCTTTTTGCCAACAATTCAGCTTCGTAGCTGGGTCTTGACTAAAGGGTGGCTCAAGTCACTGCTGCTTTTTAATGGCAGCTTTCAGTGGGATATTATTATTAATATTAGGAAGGGGCATTTTCAATGCATTTAGAAAGAAAGAGTCTCAACCATGTGTTCAGGGAGTTACCTGGCTCTGCCCTGCTCGGTTCCTCTGGAACCAGCCTGCGTGAGGGCAGCGAGGCACCTTCCCACAACTCTGATGTGCTTGGCAAACCTGAACACTTGAGAGACTCCCTGTTGCAGTGAGTATTCCTCATGACATTGTAGTGCAGGGGAAGCTGTAAAACTCCTCCGTGGGGGAGAAGATAAAGGGAAGTGGGATCAGAGACCAGAAAGAGCAAAACAGTCTCTGGTACCAGGGCTCTGGAAAACACCACTAATGTAATAGAAATGAGGAAAGAAGATTCATGATCTTTCTTTATGGCTTAGTACACCACTTGCACAGAGAACAATCCTCTAACTCTCCAGGCTCTTTCATTACAGAAAAAGATCTGCACAGGCATTAATCTTCCCTAATGGCTGAGCTGCAGGCTCCAGAGCAAGGGCTGGGAGAACCACATCACTGCCTGCATTCCAGGGAGGAGCCTCTCCCACCTCCCTGCTCTGCTTCCAGTGCCTGGGCAGCTGCAGGGCTGCAGCTTGCTGGGACACAGTGAACTGTGGCTCTGGGATGCTGCTGTGACCTGCAGCGTGGCAGCAGGAGCCTCCAAACCTGCAGGAGCTGTTGTGTCAGTGAAAGCCAGAAGTTTTGTGGCAACCTTGGATGTCAGTCATAGAATCATGGAATAGTTTGGGTTGGAAGGGAACTTCAGAGGTCATCTATTCCAACCCCTTGCAATGAGCAGGGACATCTTCATCTAGATCAGGTTGCTCAGAACCACATACAGGATGCGGCATCCACCACCTCCCTGGGCAACCTGTGCCAGTGTTTCACCACCCTCATTGTAAAGAATTTCTTTCTCACTTCCAGTCTGAATCCCCCCTCTTTTAGTTTAAACCTGTCACTCCTTGCCCTGTTGCAACAGGCCCTGCCAAAAAGTCTCTTCCCATCTTTCTTATAGGCCCCTTTTAAGAACTGAGAGGCTGCAGTAACATCTCCCTGGAGCCTTCTCCAGGCTGAACAACCCCAGCTCTCTGAGCCTTCCTCACAGGAGAGTGTTCCATCCAGCTGATCATTTCTGTGGCCCTTGTCTGGACCCTCTACAATAGGTCCATGTCTTTCCTGTTCTGAGGACTCCAGAGGTGGATGCAGGACTGGTTTGTGTTGCTTTTTGTGCACAGTCTTTTGTGCTGCTTTTCTGTTCCCATGCAAAAGAAAAAATTAATACTACGTGGTACCTCCTTGACAGCTCTTTGGTTTCCAAAAGCTTCTTTAAGCTCCTGTGACTAAGACAGCAGCAGTTTTGATATTTTACCTTTTGTTTTGATATTTAACCTATTTGGTATTTAACCTTTTGGGCAATAGCTGTTAAATGCCTGATCTCTGTTTGACTTCTTACAGACCCTTTCTAAAGGACCGGACGAGTCACCTGAATCCTCCCTTAGAACCAGTTTCTAAACTGCAGCATGTAAGTAGAGATCTTTTGAGTCTAATTTTGCATTTCATGCTTTGTCTGGGCCAAACAGGGTCAAATCAGGGTTGTGAGCTCCTGACCCCAAACAGGGCACAGTCAGCAGCCTGTTGTGTTCCTGTTCTGTTGACAAGCGCTTTGTCCCCCCTGGGCTGGGGCAGGAGCAAGCTGTTGGGATGTGAATGAGCTGAGCTGAGGTTCACTTGGTGTCTCCAGGTCGACAGGAACAAGAAGGATGTCAGAAGCGTGGCGAAGGGTGACAGCGAGCTTGGTGCCAAACCCACGCAGCGGGCTGGCCACGCCGTGCAGCAGAAGCCTTCCAGCACATCCCAGAGAGCAGCAGTGGCATGTCCAGAGCAGCCAAGGAAAAGTGCGAAGCTTCCTACGAGCCACCCTGCACAGACCAGAGCAAGGCTCCCAACTGCAAACTCTGGTCGCCTAAATCCAGAAAGGAACAAGGAGCCTGCACAGCACCTCACCGCAGCACCTCAGACTGGACGTGACCACCCCTCTCCTGGGACATCTTGCTCTCCAGATGAGGGTCTGGAGGACAGGCTGGTGTGCAACAGAGAAAATGTCCATGCACAAGCCTCCACATGCACCTTGGCTCACAGGCAAAGCTCAGCCACGATGCCAAGAACCATCATGGGCACAAAGGACAGAATGAAGAGCTGCCGGGCTAAGGAAGAGCCAATTCAGGACAAATCTAGGAGAACCCTGCTGGGCTCAAAGAGCACGTCTCAAAACCCAAGCATCAAAATTCAGCTGCTGCAGTCCCCTTGGCCACTCACTGCATCTACTCATTTGCTACGTAAAAACCCAGGGGCAAAACCTACCCCGGGGCAGCCGCTCTGCGCGCTGCCAGTGGGAAGTCTTCAGCACCAGAGTAGACCCCCCCAAATGAAAAGGTCTCCCACAAAGCCCCCGGCCTCAAGCAGGCCCTGGGGCTCCACAAACCTCAATGCCAGCCTGAAGCCGGGGGGCACTGTGCAGTGGCAAAGGTCCCTGGCTAAAGGGGAGGTGGGCAGGAAGGAGGTGAAGGCGGCGCCTCCCGGGCGTGCAGCAGCATCCCAAGGGACAGTCCCCCCAAACCAGCCTTGCAGCACACATGGCTCCAAAACTCAAGCAACTGAAGGCAATTTTAGGAGGAGAGAGGAGCTTAAAGCAGAGCTGTGGAAGGCAAGTGGCGTACAGGCGAGGCGTGTTCCCAAGAGCCTGTCAGCAGCAGATCGTAAGTAAGTAGCAGCTTTGGCCAACTCTGTCCTTGCTTCCAGGGGACAGCAGAGTTTAAAGTGTTCAACAGGGTGAAACTGCAGCAACCTGCTGAGAACAAGGTCTGAAGTCCCCTTACTAGTGAGCTGTGTGGAGGCTGGTGTCACAGAAAAGGGGAGGCTGGGTTTGAGGTTGTACCTTGGGTTTCTCTCCCACCGACTGAGGATAGATGTACTGGTTCTTCCCAAGCTGCTGAAGTTGGCTAGAGGGAGATTCCAAGGGAAGACAGTAGCCTGGCAAGAGCTGGTGGTCTGCTGGGGTGGTGACAGTGATCCCTTGGTCCTTTGACAGGAAGCAGCTGGAGGAGTGGTTGGCATCCAAAGGCAAGACATACAAGCGGCCACCTATGATGCTGCTTCAGAAGAAGGCAGTGAAGCTGTCCTGCAGAAACATCAAGGAGAAAGAAAAGCTGGAGAAACCAGAGGAGGTCTGCCTGAAGATCAACAATGTATTAACTGAATGCTTGAAGCTCATTGAAGAGGTGAGAATGGGAAAGAAGCTGCTTGGATGGACTCCTCTTCCCCTGGAGCATTGAGGCACATGAGGATAGGGCCACCTTCCCCCAACAGCACAGAGGGGGTTGGAGCAAACATTCATGCTGGGCTGCAGTTGCCAGAGGGGTAACATCACATGCAGGAAAGGTCCTCAAGGAGTTATGGATAGGCCAAAGGCACACAGTGAGATGGGGAAGATGGAGCCATACCCGGTCACGGGGGGCACGTGTGTGTCATTGCTGGTGTCCTGGTGGCTGGCAGGGCAGTCTGCAGCAGGAGCTTCTGCAGCAGCAGCCCAGGCTGGCTGCAGAAGCTGGCTTGAGGCACATCTCTGGTGGACATCACCCCCTGAGGCACATCACAGCCACTGTACAGTGTCACCCCTGGGAACACTGAGTGCCAGCCCTGCTCTGGGGTTTGGTGGCTCCGTGAGTGCCAGCCCTGAGGAGCTTATCCCTCAACATCCCTCTGAAATGCCAGACTCATTTTACACGGGAAAATTGAGGCAGGAAAACCGTTACCTGTCCCCAGCCATATCAGAGACTTGCAAAACCAGCCTCTTGAGACCCTCCCTTTATCCTAGAGAGCGCTGGGAGAGCGGTTATGCACTGAGAGCTGCCCGGTGCACACCTCTGGCCCTTGCAATTGACGCTTGTCTCTGGGACCTTGCCCTTCTCACAGGGTGTCGAGACCGAGGACATCTCGGAGGTGCTGTCCCACGTGCCCCAGGCAGAGAAATTTGCCAACTTCTGGATCTGCAAAGCAAAACTGCTCGCCCGGAGCGGCCCCTTTGACGCGGCAGAGCTGTACAGAGCCGCGGTGTGCGCGGGTGCTGTGGTGAGTGAGGTGCATCTCCCCAGGTTCCCTGCCTCTGCACAGGCAGGTTTTCTCCAGATCCCAGGGTTGGATTCTGGGATGACTTTAGCAGCACTTGTCAAAAAGCACTTTAGAGCTGCTGGTCCCATCTGGACCCCTTTGGCTTTACTCAGCCCAGCCAGCGGGTGGGAACGGGGCCAGAAGTACTTGCACCCAGCGCAGTGTTGGGGCTGGAGCTGGAAGTGATGTGCCAGTAGCTCAGTGCTGGTCCGGGCAGCACAACTGCAGCAGGTGGTGGGGTTTGTGGCTGAGCCTGAGTGCCAACAGCTCGCTCTTGGAGAAGGGGAATCCTGCAGCCTTTTGCCACTGTCTCCAGCATGGATGCAGCAAAAAGCTTTTCTCCTGTTCGGTTGTAACTCTGGTCTCCATTCCCAAGTCAGGCCTGCCTTGACCTACACTCTGCTTTCCCTGCAGCCGCTGCAGGAGCTCAGAGAAGTTGTCCTCGATATTCTGAAGGCTGCAGACCAAACACCAGAAGGTAACACATGTGTGCGAGGCCACTGGAGCATGGGGGCAGGCTGGGGTTCCCTGTTGCTGCAGGCAGGCAAGCAGCACAGTTTGCAGTCTGCCCCAGCACTCTTGGCTCTGATGGAGACTGAGGGCTGTGAAAGTCCAGAGTCTTAGTCTCAAAAACGGGGCAAGATTACTTTGCCAGGGCTGGGGATGGTCCTGGCCCAGCATGGTTCTGTAGCAAGACACCCTCACCATGGCTGGAGCATGGGGTACGCCCTCCCCAGCCACCCTGTTCTACCCTCTCTGCAACTGCACTGCCCTTTGCCTCTCCTGTCAGGGGAAAAGGCTGAGCCAAATCCTGCAGAGCCCACAACGCCGAGCCCAAGCAAGAGGCAGCACGTGGCGGTGACTCCCTACCTGCCAGGCAGGACCCTGACCAGCCTGCCTGCTTCAGTCAAGTTACAGGTTACCTCTGCACCCAGGTAAGGGCTGAGCTGCTCCTGGCAGCAAACACTCGCTGTGCCCCTGCTCGCTGCAGGATTTACCTAAAGGCCTCTTGTTTTCCATGCAGAGGAAGGGAGCTGCTGGAAGGCCCAGAGCTGAAGTTTCTGACGCCTGTGCGGCGCTCGCTGCGCATCGAGCGGGTTGGGAGCCGCTACCCAGAGATGCTGAAGGACCATGACCCTGTGGTGTCATCCCTCAGTGAAATCCTGGATGCTGAGGAGGAGACTCAATTCTTCTTCCGGAAAAACAAGGCTTTGCCGGAGGTGGCGGAGCTGGAGGGGCTGAGTTTGTATTCCCCTGAGTGCTGCTGAGGGATTCCCAGCAGGGTGCAGGCTGTTTGCTGCCTTGCACATGCTCCAAGCGCTTCACAGGCTCCTCCTGTTGCCTGTCAACTGTAAATAGATAGGTGTGATAAGCCTGTTTCAAATATATAAGCACTGTTCTAAATATATAAAATCCCTCTGTAGGGGTGCAGTGTGGACTGGGGGGGGATTGACTGTGTCCCCTGGGCCTGCTTTTGGCTCCTTGGCTTTGATTTTTCCTGTGACAGGATGATGTCAGTCTGGCTGCAGCACCTCAACTCCCAGCCTGGTTTGGGTTGAAGGGAGCTCAAAGCTCATCCAGTTCCAGCCCCCTACCAACAGCAAGGTC
>NW_009912572.1:0-370 GCF_000696875.1 Nestor notabilis | reverse complement strand
CTCCAGAGCAGAGCTGCTCCAGCCCTTGCAGCATCTTTGTGCTCATGCTCTGGGGGTGCAGCCACACTTGCAGTGCCCCATAGCAGCCCCCTGCTGTCCTCCACCCAGACGCAGGTCGGTGCTGGGGCTGGCACCATTTCCCCTGTGGCGAGGAGGTGAAAGGGAGCCCCAATGTCATCTCCTGTTCCTCAGCAATCCCGTGTCAGCCCCCTCTTTTGCCTCATCTCAACGCAGCCACCACCAGCACTGGCTCAGCATCTTTATTGAGAAACATTGATGCTGAGAGAAGCCTTGGAGCAGCATCAGGGTATCCCAGTACGGGCCTGGCTCCAGTCTGGTGCTCCCAGCAGGGTGCAGGGCACCTCTCTTG
>NW_009912571.1:0-1587 GCF_000696875.1 Nestor notabilis | reverse complement strand
CTGCTGTAGCTGAACCCAGGACAGTTAGCATTAAAGAAAGCAATTCATTATTAATTATTCAAAAACTGTTGGGTCATCTTAATCTTGTCTTTAGCAGAGAAGAGCTTAGTATAGGTTGAAAAACTTGACTAAGAAGCATGTAGATGCTTTATAATACACTGCATAATCTTATGTCATCATGACTAGATTTGAATACAAATATGAGCTACATCTTGGACTATAAACCATATGGTTATTTTTTTTTAATGCTTCATTCAATTCCATTTTCAACCATCTGGAGCTGTGTGCAAATTCATATCCATTATGAGTTAAAACTTGACAGAAAAATTAATTCTGTTATGAGAAAAGTTTTGTGTACACTGAGCTGTTCCTCAATTAGCCTTCAATACACCAGTTTCCTCCACTAATTTGTTAGGGTTTTACATGTGTAAATGCCAGCCTCTAGTAAGGTCTACAAAAACACTGTGCAAGGGTCAAACAGATAATGCATGCTCAGCCTTTCCTGTCAGTCAAATTTGGGATAATTGAAACCTCCAAATTTATATCTGAGTGCTTCTTCGACACCAATATTGGTTCATACTATTTTTACCGTGAAGTTAGTTTGTCTTCAGAACAGTAATTGAAAACATCTTCCAGGAACTGCAGCTAAAAAGAGCACATGATCAAATGGCAACGTTTTAGAGTTTTCTCTCAAAGCAAAATATTTGCATATCTTAATCTTCTTCAAATGTCCTCCCCACTTTTTCCCTTCACAACAGTTTATGAAAGAGAACCAGGCAAAAAAGAGAAAAGAATGAGACAAAGGCTACATTCAGGGTCTTCAAATTTAATCCATTTGTGAATCTACATTAAGAAAATTTCATAGCAAATACGAAGGGCATCAAATACAGATAATAATATAACTTTACAGATATTACAGGAAGTCAGGAATTTATGGTCCATTTGAGGTTATTTTAGAACACACTCTAATTACAGCATAACTATCAATACGAAAAACAAATGAAACAGCACAATTAAGTAGTCTAAAATTACCCAGTATACATGAAATTGTGATACTTCTCATCATTCATATTGTTTTCATGGACATGAAAAGAAAAGAACAAAGAGAGAAGAGAAGAGAAGAGAAGAGAAGAGAAGAGAAGAGAGAAAAAAGAAGAAAAAAGAAGATTTGGTTTTGGTTTGATTTGGTTTGGTTTTTGCAAAGTCACACTGCATTGATGACAAGGAAATATGTGGAAAATAAATAAAAATAAAATAAATTTGGAAAGGCAAGGCAAGGCAAGGCAAGGCAAGGCAAGAAAACAAAAGAAAAGAAAAGAAAAAAGAAAAGAAAAGAAAAGAAAAGAAAAGAGAAGAAAAGAAAAGAGAAGAGAAGAAAAAAGAAAAGAAAAGAGAAGAGAAGAAAAAAGAAAAGAAAAGAGAAGAGAAGAAAAAAGAAAAGGAAAGGAAAGGAAAGGAAAGGAAAGGAAAGGAAAGGAAAGGAAAGAAAAAAAAAAGGAAAGGAAAGAAAGGAAAAGAAAGAAAAAAGAGTTTCCACTGGCAAAAAAGATTTTATTATCATAGAATCATAGAACAGTTAGGGTCGGA
>NW_009912570.1:34655-35920 GCF_000696875.1 Nestor notabilis | reverse complement strand
ATATATATAATATATGTTTTAATGTAATAATATTCAAATAATGAGATTATTCTTGTAATGATGGATTTCTGGCATTCCTTGCATCCCACACACAAGCCCAGGGGACCACATCCCTCCAGCCCTTTACCCTCACTCACCATGTTCCCTGCTGCTCAGCAGCTTCTGAAAGGACTTCAGAGGTAAATTTGGGTGGGATGGGACCTGGCCGACCTGCAAAGGAGCCCAACATCACCCTCAGCATCCTCACCTGCTCCTACCCTTCTATCCTAAGGATACCTGCTGAAGGGGTGTCCCTATCACCCCATATCACCCCGGGTTTGGCCATGAGGGTGCCCGTGGAGATGTTGCCAAAAGCTTTGTTAAAATTCCACCCCATCGCTGGCTCCCCCTCGTACACGCAGCTGGAGGTTGGGTTGGAACCGACCCGTGTTGGCTGTCCCCATCTCCTTCGAGGCGGAAGGGTTGCTCCAAGCCCCTGTGTCCAACCTGGCCTTGAACACTGCCAGGGATGGGGCAGCCACAGCTCCTCCGGGCACCCTGTGCCAGCACCTCAGCACCCTCACAGGGAAGAGCTTCTGCCTTAGATCCAACCTGAACTTCCCCTGTTTCAGTTTGAACCCATCACCCCTTGTCCTGTCACTCCAGTCCCTGATGAAGGGTCACTGTCCAGCATCCTCACAGAGTATTCCAGCCCTACTGAGTCCATCCCATGGGGGCACTGGGGTCCATACCCCACTGACGTACCCCACTGCACCATCCCAATCCAAGGTGTTTGAGGAACAACATCCCAGGGTTTTGGTTGCCTCCTCCCTCCCCTCCCCTTGGTGTAAAGGGAATGAAACCACGGGCTCTGTGAGAGCAGAGCCTGAGCATTCCCCACCAATTCCCGGCTGGGAGACTTGGCTCCGGGCTCACCACGAGCTCCCCCCCGCTGGCCTCACTCCTGGCCTGCTGGATGGTATTTTGGAGTCAGGCTGGTGCCAAGGAGCTGAGGATGACGTTATCCCTCTTCCCAGACCAGGTGTGGGGAGCACGGCTGCTCCCGGGGGTGCAGAGCATCAGAGGGGAGGAGGGACCATCCCCACTGGGAACAGGGACCCCAAGAATGGTAAGAATCATGGAATCATAGAATGGTTTGGGTTGGAAAGGGCATTAAAGCTCCTCCAGTCCCAACCCCCTGCCCCGGGCAGGGACCCCTTCCACTAGAGCAGGTTGCTCCAAGCCCCTGTGTCCAACCTGGCCTTGAACACTGCCAGGGATGGGGC
>NW_009912570.1:33921-34507 GCF_000696875.1 Nestor notabilis | reverse complement strand
CGCCCCTTCCAGACACTGAAGCTGCTCTGAGGTCTCCAGCAGCTCCTCTTCTCCAGGATCAACAACCCCAATGTTCTCAGCCTGTCTTCACCTCTGTTCTGACCTTCTTTGTTGGTTCTGGTGATTCACATCCAGCTCCAGAGGCCAACAGTCCATCTGTGGAAGCCAGCGAAGTGATTTGCAGTTTCCCCCTGGGAACCTCTTGGCCCAGGTAGGGATCACTAACAGGCACATCACGTCTTGGTGCAGCTATCATCACGTAGCGAGAGCCTTTGCCCTCTGTGGAACCGGGTCTTCTTGACTTCCAGGGAAGGTCACTGTGGGGAGGACGACGTGTAGCTCTCCTCTGCTACGTCAGTGGGCTCCGGATCCCCTCTCTGCTGAGGACGAGATGGAGCCCACACCGGTGTCTGTGTAACTTCTCCTGACGTGTTAAAAGCAGCCTGGAAGGGGATCAGTGTTCTTGGTCATTATTAATGCTCATCATCCTGCCATGGAATAGGAGAACGAAGCCTGATGGAGTTTGGAGGAACCTCAGTGGGTTTGTGAACCCTTCCAGGGCCAGTGACTCCAGCCCTGCCTTGGG
>NW_009912570.1:32712-33475 GCF_000696875.1 Nestor notabilis | reverse complement strand
CCTGGGCCCAAGCTGCTCCTGTTCAGCTCCATCCATCAGCACCCCCAGGTCCTTTTCCATGAGCGGTTTCCAGGCACAGTTCCCCGGCCCTGGAGCATCGCAGGGGACTGTTGTGGCCCAAGCACAGGACCCAGCACCTTGGTTTACCCTGATTGCTGGCCAGTGTCAGAGACCTTCACTTCTCCCAGGGCTGTAATAATCCATCCTAGAGGAGCACTGTGGACACACACAGGGCCCTCGTGGGCTGGTGACCGACCCAGCACTGCCTGGTGACGTGTGGCCGAGGAGGGGCACAGGCACTTGCTGTGGGGCTGGATGGGAGTGAAAGTGGTGGGTGATGCCCTGCAACGGTGTCAGTGCTCCACCAGCCCCAGGAGCCTGCCCTAATGACCACAGCTCCCCGCAGGGGACCTCTTAGAGGCCGCTTTCCCCATGGGGGCATCTCTGGGATTAACCTTTTTAATTGGATCAGCAGCCAGAGATCAGAAGCCAACACTTCGCGGTCAGTGGCATCGCCTCCCTCCTCCTCCCTGCCCCCATTTGCCTCTGTGGGAATCTCCCCGTTCCCACCCCGAGCCAGGGAGAAGGGGTTGATCTGGGGGCAGCGCTGGCACAGGGCCACGGGACCTTTCATCTCTTGTGATGCTGAGAGTGCTGGGATGGGCTTTCTGTGGGAGGTTTCAGAGTCACAGAGTGGTTTTGGCTGTAGGGACCTTAAAGCTCCTCCAGTCCCAACCCCTGCCCCGGGCAGGGACACCTTCCA
>NW_009912570.1:25919-32445 GCF_000696875.1 Nestor notabilis | reverse complement strand
CGCTTTTAGGCCTTGGAGCTTCTCTAGGGTGTCCCCTTGAGGAGCCTTCTCTTCTCCAGCTGCCCCAGCCCAGCTCTCTCAGCCTGGCTCTGCCCAGAACCTGCCATGGGCCCAGGCACCAGCCCTGGCCTGAGCCAGGGGACACCAGCCCCGCAAGGAGAAGGGCTGAGGTGGCATCGATGGGTTTTGCTGCCCTGCCTTCACCTGCCCGGCCTCTGAGCACCACTGAGTAACTGCTCCCCTGAACGCGCTGTGGGCTCCTGGGGGGTATTGCACATGTACCCATGCAGTTGGAGCATGGCAGCATCTCTCCCATTGGAAGGGGTTTGGCTCCATGGGACAACAGCAACACACGGGGGCGATTCCTGCAGCATCCCTGGCTGGGGCAGTTGTCACCTCACCATAGCTCCTTCTCGACCCACAGGGAGAAGCTGTGATTCAACTGCACGGTGCGACCGCTTCTGCAGGGCCCCATCTCCTGCCACTTCTGCAGGACCCGTGTTTCCTGCTGCTTCTCCTGTGGGAGCTGTGTGTCCCTGCAGCCCTCCTGCAACCCCTCTCCCCTCTTGCTGTGATCTGGTTTGTGTGCAGGACGTGCATCAGATGTCCCATGGCTGCTGCAGCCTCCCCTGAGCCACCGCTGGTCCCTGCAGAGAGCATCTGGGCACCGGCTGCAGTTCAGGTCCCCTGCACCAGGCAGGCAGCGGCTGCTGCACCCAGCTTAGATGGAAGATGCACCACACCAGGGAAGTTCTCCCCTTCAGGCTGATCCAACACTGGAACAGGGACCAAGGGAAGGACCTCGGGGAATCTCAGCCCTTGCCTGGACCCAAACCTGAGCAACCTGATGTAATTCCAAGTTCTCCCTGCTTGGAGCTGGAGGTTGGACCAGGGATCTCCTGGGGTCCTTCCAACCTGAATTACTCCGTGGCTGTGTGCTCCGGGACGGATGGCAAGTCACCACCAGGAATCTTGGCTCTCCCTCCGGGATCTTAGGGCTTTTTTTACGTCAGAGCCATGCTATTTCATGCTCTATTATCAGGTTAGTCAAAACACTTCTCTAAACTATATGTCTCTATAATTGCCAGCTACACTCAAACTTCCTTGGCTCCTGCTGTTTTCCATTGCATTGCATTTGCAGTCATGCAAAATATCTCCTTTCACCTTAATCTGCATGAGTCCCCCTTCCCTGCAGGCTCAGGAGGGACGGGGAAGCCAACACCTCTTGGTTGTGGTCACTGGAGCCTTGTTCCCCGCCGGGCAAGAGGGAAGAGCCGGTGTTGGTGACATGCACAGCTCAATTTGAGGGGTCAATACACCATTAGGGCAATTATGAGGGAAATTAAGCCACATCAAAGAAGGTTTTGTTGGGTTTGGTGCTGCCCTCAAAGTGCTGTATGAAACCCTCAGCCCTGGAGGTGGTTTGGATGCTTGGCTGCTCGATGAAGCACCTCCCAATGAATTGGGATGGATGTTCCTGTATCACCTTCCCCCAGCCGAAAAGGGGGATTTCTCCCCAAAGGGATGGTATTTCCCTTACAGTGGCTCTTGCAGCAACCCAGAGCCCCTCACGCTGTGCCTGCATCCTCTCCCCTCTGCACATCCCTTTCTTTTCCAGCAAGGAGCAATGGAGAAACCAGAGGATCGCGGTGCTACTCGGCTCTCAGGCTGTTCTCGTGCCACCACGGACCTGTCTCCTCTCCAGACTAAACACTCCTGATATTTCCTGTCTCTTCTCACATAGAAATGTGTCTGTAATGGCTCTTTTCTCCTGTTCCTGCACCTCTTTGGATGCCGGAGCAGCTCAGGATGTACCTAATCTGGCGGCTTTAACCTGAGCTGCTGGGGAAATGAGATTGCCTTTCGCTGCCTCCAGCTATGTCAAAGCTTTGACACCCCCAAAATGGGAAACAAGAGCAATACCTCTATAGAAAAAAACTTTTCCAGCAAGTCAGGACAATCTGGACACTGGAAAAAGCCTCTGGTGATGAGAAAAACAGGTAAATCCTTGGAGACAGGGCTGGAGCTGGAGGAGGGATGGGACGTGGAGGAAACGTGACTGGCACAGCACAACCGTGGCCCCAGGGGCTCTTTCCTCCTTCCTCTCTGCCCTCTATGTGTTACGTGACCATCCCCAAACAGGGGGGTTCCAAAGGGGAGGTTGGACACAACGATGATATAAGGGTGCTGGTGGAGCATCCCATGGTCCTCCTGCCCTGTGGGATGCGGGAGCGCTGCTCGCGCTGCCCTCTGCGGTGCACTGGGGTGCTTTCTTGCTCTCCTGTTGCTTGCAGGCAGCTTCTGGTGGAGATCCCTCTTTGTACAGGCTGGATAAACCCAAAGGAAACTACTTATGAGTCCTTCTCACCAGCATTGCCAAAGGACCATGATTCAGTGCTTTTCTTTTTGGGTCAAAATGAATTAGTTCAGGCCCATCAGGATTCTCTAACTCGAGGAGCACAACAATAAGCCAGTGTTTAAAGGTTCTTCATGGCCATTTAGCACCATCTGGGGCGTCTGATCAGGGGCTTTGAAAACAGTTGGAAATGAAGTAAGAAGGATTGCTTGGCCTGGACACCCCTTTCTGCCTCCCAGCTGCACAGACAATGAAACTAATCCTCAGGGACCCATTAGACACAGGGAAAGGGACTGTGGAGCAAACATATATCTCACCGTGCTCCTCTGAGCTGCCTGTTGGCATCTGCAAATGGGAATGTGCTGGCTTTGGGAGGAACAGGGGAGAAGAGTTTGACCACATGTACAAATAGCAAAGAGTTCTGCCCTGGACGTGCTCCTCTGCAAGCTTTGAGGGTGTCATAGAATCAGACAGGTTTGGGTTGGAAGGGGCCTTAAAGCTCATCCAGCTCCAACCCCCTGCCACGGGCAGGGACACCTTCCACTAGACCTCGTCATCCTAAGCCCTAGGGTTTGAACGGGTGAAGGTTGAGCCATCCCTATGGAAAGGCTGGCTACAGAAAGTCTTTGCTGCTGCTCAGAAGGACTTGGATCACTTTGGAGATTGGTTGTCCTAGAAGATGGATTTGGGGAGTTGCCAGGTTGGGTTTGGGTTCCCCATGTTGGGAAGGCAGAGGGAGCACGGTTGGTTTTCAAGGGCAAGTGGATGTTCACCGTGTCCAAAGCTGCCCCAGGAGGGCCTTGGAGCCTGCTGGAAAGTCAGGATAGGCTCATGTATAGTCCACTCCTGGAGTGGCCTCCTGAGAAATGAGGTTCCCCATGTCAAGTAAGTCAGGAGATGCCACATGTGGAAGCCCACATACACCCTGCATGGCCTTCCTGGGTCCCATGATCTCTCCAGTAGCTGGCTGGGACCTTCTAGCCCCAACTCCCAGCCCCACAGTGTCTCCAATGACCATCCCACACCTCCAGCTTCTCCAACACCCTGCTGGGACCTGTGGTCTGACTCTTCTGGCACCCACACCCCAAAACATGGAGGAGAGAATCCCTCAACCAGGAAGACGGTGAGAAATGGAGCTTAATGAAGAAACTGAATCTAATTCATGAGATAAACTGGGCTGATGCGGGACAAACGCAGTGACCATCCATCTGCTTGGACAGAACCAGCCCATTGATCGCCTTATCCTTCTATTTTCACATGTTTGTTCCTCCCCAGACTCCCTTCATTGCTGTCTCCTTAAGGGGACACCTTAGAGCAGCTCCAGGGCCTAAAGGGGCTCCAGGAAACCTGGAGAGGGGCTTTGGACAAGGGATGGAGGGACAGGCCAAGGGGAATGGCTTGAACCTGCCAGAGGGGAGACTGAGATGAGCTCTGAGGCAGAAGCTCTTCCCTGTGAGGGTGCTGAGGCGCTGGCACAGGGTGCCCAGAGAAGCTGTGGCTGCCCCATCCCTGGCAGTGTTCAAGGGCAGGTTGGACACAGGGGCTTGGAGCAACCTGCTCTAGTGGAAGGTGTCCCTGCCCATGGCAGGGGTTGGGGCTGGAGGAGCTTTAAGCTCCCTTCAGCCCAAATGAGTCTGGGATTCTACGATGAGCCCATGATGATGAGCAGAGCATCCCTGGGATGCTCTCTGCGTGCCCCAACCCTGCATTCCAATGCCAAGGATGCATCCTGAGTGAGTGCAACGTGATCAGACCCCATCAGGATGGGCATCCAGCTCCACTAGGATGGGGATCTCACCCCACCAGGATGCTCATAACACAGATCCTATGGAGAAAGGAGAGCCAGCACAGGAGGCTGAATCAAGAAGACACTTTAATCAGATTTATCAGACAGCTCTGGATCTCCAAATAAATAGATTTATCAAAACAGAATAAAACCAGAAACCAGAGATAAATACATGTACCAAAACAACCTGAAAATCCCCCAAAGCTATTTCCAGACAGGGGGAGGGAGATGCTGCTGCACCCCCTCCTCCCCACGCTGCAGAAATGGTCCTGTTCGCCCTTTGGGAGATGCCCCTCCTGTGAATACAGCCCAGTAGATATTATGTAGGATATAGATAAATATATAGCATAATAACATGCTTGGTAGCGACCTTAGTGCAGCATTCAGGGTCTCAGACCCTGTCAGCAGGTGGGTCCTCCCGAAAACTCCATCTTCAAGTGATCTGCAGAGAAGGGAAAAGAATCCTCCTGGCTGGAACAGAGGAGAAAAGACCCAGGATTTTTCCAGGAATACCCTTTTGGAGGGTATTTATCCAAGCAAACCCTTTGCAGGTCACAGGAGCTCCAAGGAAAGGGATAAGGATGGCTTTTCTTTCCTTCCAGGTCATCTTCATGCTGACAGTTGATACAAAGCATGGTCATGTTTGCTCCTAGCTCCTGCTGCTCTTCAGAAAGCCGGGTGCCAGGGATGTACCCCACCTCTTCACATCGCTCCAGGTCTCTCCACTGTGTCTCCCTCCTCTTCCCTCTGAACATCCAACCTTTTCATCTCAGGAGGTGATGGCCAACCTCTTGTGCTCTCCCACTGGAGAGAGGCACCTCCACGGCTGTGATTCCATGTGGTTCAGTTTGGTTCAGTTGCTGGAGGTTCTGTAGTTTACACGAGTGCATCCTTTACTGCTGTGCCAGTCTATTGAGTAATGAGGCTTTGTACTTCATATATAGGTGTATGTGTGTATGGGGTGTGTAGATAAATCAATAGCTAGGTTAAAGTTTGTTCTCATTACAAGTTCTTTCTCTCTTTCTCTGGGCTCTCTGTCATCCGCAGCTCTGATGTCTGGGCTCGGAAGATGTTCCAGTGACCTGGATGAATGGAGATGGGCACTGATGAACAACAACCCCTGGAGCAGTAAAACACAAGTTCACCCCATGCACAACACCTTCCGCACTGGAGGACCTCCAAGAACCATGTTGGGAGAGATCTACCCATTACAGTGGCCATGCCCAGAGCAACTCATCAGTGCTCCTATAATCCAGTCCTCGACTTTGCCATCTTGCAACTAAAATGGTGTTTGAGGTCAAGAGGGGCCATGTATACCTCCTGCAACACAATTAGCACTATCAATGGCATTTCCAACGCTTTTCTTGGAAGTCACTTGCCTCTTTGTGCAGGACTTTGCAACCACCTATGGTAGGGGAAGATCATAGAATCCCAGTCTGGTTTGGGATGAAGGGACCTTAAAGCTCCTCCAGCTCCAACCCCTGCCCCGGGCAGGGACACCTTCCGCTAGAGCAGGTTGCTCCAAGCCCCTGTGTCCAACCTGGCCTTGAACACTGCCAGGGATGGGGCAGCCACAGCTTCTCTGGGCACCCTGTGCCAGTGCCTCAGCACCCTCACAGGGAAGAGCTTCTGCCTTAGATCCAACCTGAACTTCCCCTGTTTAAGGAGAAGAACCCCTCCCCAGCCTCACTGGTGAGCTTCAGAGTCCCCACAAAGCGAATGCATTGGTGGGAGCTGGGAAACACCCCAAAAAACAGCACACAGCGTCCCAATCCCTCTCCTTGCTCTCCCCATACACCAACATCCCCATGTGTGCAGGAGGGGGCTGGAGATGCTTTCCCCCTTGGTTGTTGCTTCCCTCGTAATCCCAACAAGGATTATGCAGCCCTGATGTTGTCATTCCCAAGGGAGGGAATATTTTCTGGCTGAATTAATCTCCTGTTGTGAGGAAATCTCTGGGCAATGCTTTCCTAGGACTTGCAGCAATGGCAGAGGGATGGTTTCACAACAGGGTTATTTATCAGGGGAAACTGAGGCAAGAAGAAGGGGACATGTGCCAGAGGCCCCATCAAGGGTGCAAAGCCTGACCTGGAAGAAGGGACTTGAAAATCCCCCAGTGTTTGGCCAAGAGATGTTGTCTTGAATGGATGGGAGCTGAAAACAACCCTCCCGCCCTGGGGCACTGAGTGTGCTGGAATGCACTGGGCAGCAGCGCCATTCCCAGCTGACCCAATGACCTGTGGGTGCTGGACAAGATGGGAATGGCTCCGATCCGAACCTAACCCATTAAAGCTGATCCCAGCCCCGGCAAAGAGGCAGCCAGCAGGAAATAACATGGCACTTTGGCCCCGCACAGGCACTCTCGGCATGTGCACCGGCATTCC
>NW_009912570.1:25022-25898 GCF_000696875.1 Nestor notabilis | reverse complement strand
CCTGCTCCTCGTAACATCTACCCCCATCCAAGAACATTAAGAATGAGTTTTCAAACTATCATCTCAAGAGTTTATTTTCTAAAAATCCCTTGCATAATTCCTTCTCTTTTTTCCCTCCTCCCATCACGCCAGATGGATTAAATGATATAAAATCCAACAGGTTTACAGGCTTTGGAGGCACAAAGCCTTTGGATTTCACAAGCTTGCATCCACTTTTAGAAAGCTGGCTGCCCTTTCCAGCACCATAAAGTGGAAATGTGACCGCTGACCAGGAGTGGTGCAGATGAGGGGCAGCTCCAACCCAGCTATGTTTAGGCAAGTCTTCTCCCTGTGGGTCAGCTCCCCACACCGCACTGGAATTCGTGAAGCCTTTGTGGAATGGGCAGAACACAGCAGCAAAACATGGGGTTATTTGGGGCTGGAAGAGTGGGGAGATGGGATTTTTCCCTCCCTACCTTCATTCGTCCTGGTGATGAGTCTGAAGTTCTGTGCTTCCTGCTTGAATTCCTGTTTGCTGATCTTCTTGGTCTGGATCAGATGAAATATTCCTGCAGAGGGAAACACGTGGAATCAGATTTGAAAGCTCAGACAGGTTTGGATGTCCACTTCTCTGTCCCCTCCTGAGGTGCAAAAGGGATGCTGCCTTCCTTAGATGTCCTGGGTTGGTGCAGGACCTGCTGCTGAAGCCTGGTGGGAGTTCGGGAATGAATCCAGTGCTGGCCAAAGACCAAGAGAGATCTCGTTTGAAAACTAACTGCTCATTAAATCATAGAATCACAGAATCACAGACTGGTTTGGGTTGGAAAGGACATTAAGATCATCTAGTTTCAACCCCCTGTCATGGGCAGGGACACCTTCCACTAGACCATGTCACCC
>NW_009912570.1:24340-24991 GCF_000696875.1 Nestor notabilis | reverse complement strand
CGGCCGTTGAACCTTCCCGGGGAGGGGGCAGCCACAGCTTCTCTGGGCACCCTGTGCCAGCACCTCAGCACCCTCACAGGGAAGTGCTTCTGCCTTAGATCCAACCTGAACGTCCCTTGTTCCAGTTTAAACCCATTAATCAGAGCACAGCAAGGACAACACCAAGAGGCAGGTAACAGCAGTAAGATTCTGTTGCTCTGAAAAGCATCTCATATCTGCCCTAAAACCATAAGAGAAACAGGGTCCTGGGATCCCTGTCCTCTCTGCTCACTCTATCTTCCCCAACTGCACAGTCCCCCCCACCCTTGGATGCTTTCCTTTCCTGGATGCTCTCAGGAACCAAAGTTTTCCATGTCTCTGCCCCCAGCCCTGAAACTCCTCCAGGACAGGAAAAACCCCATAAATGACCTCAGCAGAGGCTGCTATTTCTGCCTGTGCCAACAGCATCCCGTTAGTGGAGGTGCCTGACTCACATGTTTGACCCAAGAGAACCAGAACCTGCATTGAGCAATGGAAGTGACCTTTCTGCAGGATTAGGGGTTGTGATAGTCATATTTGCCTGGGATGTGTGACAAAGCAGGCAGGTATTCCTGGCACATCCTTCCCCACCTCTCACCCAGGCTCCACTGCCGATGTGAGAGGCAACGTGGT
>NW_009912570.1:10810-24298 GCF_000696875.1 Nestor notabilis | reverse complement strand
AAAAGAGTATGTAAGGAAAGGGAATGGACTAGAAATCTGTACAAATGAGATGTTATGGGCTGGGGAAAATGAATACAGGAAGTCAAAGACATAAGGAGAAATATGTGGCTATTTGGGCTATGAATAAGCCCTTGAAGTGGGTCAGGAGCAGAAGTGCTACCAGGAACAAAAGAAGATGCTGGATGGAGATAATAAAAGTGTTGATGACGCAAGGAAGGCACAAGTGTTCAATAAATCCTCCTGGTCTATACTTAGCAAGGAGCAGGAGGGGGTGTGTATAGTCCCCGTGGCTGGTGAAGCACTTTCCAGGACATTAGTAACCAAGAGGATATTTTAAACAAGAGCTCCAAGAGATAAACAGCTTTTCATCAACCGACCTCGATAATCACAGAATCACAGAAGGGTTTGGGTTGGAAAAGACCTTAAGATCATCTAGTTCCAACCTGCCTGCCATGAGCAGGGACACCACACACTAAACTATGTCACCCAAGGCTCTGTCCAGCCTGGCCTTGAACGCCTCCAGGGTTGGAGCATTCACAACTTCCTTGGGCAACCTATTCCAGTGCCTCAGCACCCTCACTGTGAAGAACTTCTTCCTTAGATCTAACCTAAAGTTCCCCTGTTTAAGTTTAAAGCCATTAACTTAAACGTAAGTTCACCCAAGAGCCCTCCGAGAGCTGGTGGAGACCTTTGGTTGTCTCTGACAGATGCCAGGAGCTGGGGAGCAGCAGAGGAATGCAGATGATGCTCCAGCACGCGTGAGGAGGTGCAAATAAGAATAGTCCACTGCACCTGCAACCACCAAAGAGGCGTTACAGGATGGAGATGGGAATGGGTGATGCCATTTCTCAGCAAATAGATCCTGTCCAACAGACATGATTGTTCCTTGCAAAGTTTAGGATGAGATGAAGGGAGGTGAGAGGGCTGTTGGACACTTACCACCTTTCCTGCTGCTTTAAAGAGGGCTTATGTGAAAGTTGGGGACAGACTTTTTGGTAGGGCCTGTAGTGATAGGACAAGGGTTGATGGTTTAAACTGAAAAAGGGGAGATTCAGACTAGTACAAGAAAGAAACGTTTTCCAATGACAAGATGATGTCGATGTGTATGGAGTGATCATGGGGACAAGGAGATGCCCATGAGTCCAGAGGAGGCCCTGGAGCTGCTGCGAGGGCTGGAGCAGCTCTGCTCTGGAGCCAGGCTGAGAGAGCTGGGCTGGGGCAGCTGGAGAAGAGAAGGCTCCTCAAGGGGACACCTTAGAGCAGCCCCAGTGCCTAAAGGGGCTCCAGGAAACCTGGAGAGGGGCTTGGGACAAGGGATGTAGGGACAGGCCAAGGGGAATGGCTTGAACCTGCCAGAAGGGAGATTGAGATGAGCTCTGAGGCAGAAGCTCTTCCCTGTGAGGGTGCTGAGGCGCTGGCACAGGGTGCCCAGAGGAGCTGTGGCTGCCCCATCCCTGGCAGTGTTCAAGGGCAGGTTGGACACAGGGGCTTGGAGCAACCTGCTCTAGTGGAAGGGGTCCCTGCCCGGGGCAGGGGTTGGACCTGGATGAGCTTTAAGGTCCCTTCCAGCACAAACCAGTCTGCGGCTCTATGACGACTTTAAACATAGTACTTAACACTGGGCTGGGGAATGAAGTAAGTCTAATTCAAGACACTGGTCTCGGGACTATCTAAATTATCTGCAAAACTAAGTCTTGGTGGGTGGATGGAGACAGGAGCATGGGTGTACATGGGTGTATGAGACTCATTCCAGCAGGACACAACCTTGGGCCAGAGCCCCATGCCCTGTTTTGGGCTCTGCATTTCAGGAAAGACAGATTCCAGAGCAGAGCTACAAGAAGGAGCAAAGGACCAGAAATTTCTAACATCAAGAAAGACTGAGAATAAACTCAGGTTAAACTGAGTTTAAACCCTGTAAAACTTAAACCTTAAACCATATCAAAGAGAACAGAGATGGGAGCTGATGGCATCTTCAGAGGAAAGGAGTCTGCTCTTCACACCTGCAGTGGTGAGGATGAGAAGGCATGAGCTTGAGCTGCTGGAAGACTGAACATTGGGAAAAGTCTTCTGTTAGGAAGGGGTTTGTGGCTCTGGAAGAGATTAGATGGGATGTAGACTCTCCATGGCAGGAGATCTTCAAGCAAATGATGGAAGAGCATGGGGATGGCTGGTCTGTGGTGTGGGGAATACCAGCATGGTGAAACTGGGGCTTGCTGAAGGTTCCAGAGCTGCAGGCTTTCAGGATCGAAATGAATAGTTTGATCAATGTCTAATCATCAGCCTGGCAGACGAAATGTGGGAAAGGGATCCATAGGGATGCTGCACCTCCCATAGAGCCCAGGTCTCCAACAAGGCAGGAGTCAACCACAGAGACTCCAAACCATGCTGGTCCCTCTCTGATCCTACCTGTTCCTTTGTTGTCTTTGGTCCCCATGATAATTCCTGCTCTAAACCATCACAAAGTCACTTTCCAAAGTCACTGAGGTGTTCAGACCCCTAAAACCATGGGAAATCCCCATTGCAGCTCATCTAGGGCTGGTTGCACCCCACCAGCAAGCTGGGTATGGTTTTCAGCCTGGTGCTGGCGCTGGTTTCTCCTCTCAACTCCAGCCTTGAGGAGGAAACTGTCCCAGCACAGGAACGGAAGAGGCCACGTAGGTACCATAAGCCCATACAAAGGCAGATGGACGGGCTCCAGGCATGACTTGCAGCCTCCTTTCTCCACACACGTTGCTCTGTTGGTAGAGTGATGGACCATGGAGAGGTGGAATCCATATGTGCCTGAGCTCATGCTCTTTCCCAATAGTAACACTTTGCTCTGCCAAGCAAAAGAGCTGTGTTGGCCTCGGGGACAAGGGCCTCCCCTGTCCTTGGCTGGCAGGGCTCAGGAGCTCCGTGCAGACATGAAGCTTTTGGCCTCAGAAGGTGGCGAGAAGGTTTTGGGTGGCAACCTCTGCCAAGGAGCAAGGAGAGGAAACGGTGGGGCCCAGACAGTGCAGGCTCAGAGTGTCCTCCAGCCACAAGGTGCCATTGTGCTGGGACAGGGGGGGAGGACGGGGAGAGGGGCGCTGGGGAGGATGGAGGATGGCAGGGGGAGCATGGAGACGTGGTGGCAGCCAGGGCTCCATCTCTGACTGCTATCCACGTGTTCTACCATTGGCAGCTCGAAGAGGCAGCCACAGGAGGGCTGAGGTCTCCTTAGGAGTGAGGTGAGACAGGAACATACCCAGGAGACCACTATTTGCCTACACATGTCCAGAAGACATGGGCTGGGGGGGACAACGTATCCATAAGTAGAGTGTGATCAACCTCAAGTGCTCAAGGCACAGCTTTTTGCAAGGGGTAGAGTACGTCCAATGGAGACTCAGGGTTGGGCCACTGTGATGCATTCCCATGCCCAGCAGAAACACACCACAAATATCTACCAAGTGTCCCTATCAGAGATTAGTTCCTCTGGTCCATAAGAGTGTTGCAAAGCTAAAGGCGTGGGGAGAGAACAAGGGATTGGTCATTGACAGTGTATTTTCTGTCTGGAGGACACACCAACAGGAGCATCCAAATCCACCCATCCAAAAACTGAGCTGGGGCCAATTCACCCTCTCTGTGTGCACCTTTGCAGCAGCTCTGCAAGCTTTGCTCCAGCAGTGAGCAAGAAAAGAGTGACCAGAACATCATTTTGTTTTGCTTTCCATGTGCATTTGGCATGAAAGCCAGAGCAGGTTTGGAGAAGAACCCATGGCCCTTGTTTGCCCGTGTGCGGTACCTCTGGATGGTGTTACAGCTCGTGGTGGCACACACTGGGGCCAGAAGTGGTTTCCAGCCCTGACCTACATGCAACTGACAGCAAAAGAGTGCAGAAGGGTGGAGGTGGAGGAGCCAGCCTGCTGTCAGCAGGTTTGCACTCACCACATGAGGTCTGGAGCACCACTAGAAACGCCTGAAAACGTGAACAAAGCTTGGAAAGCACCACATTTCCACACACCTCCTCCATTGGTTCGGTTTCAGTACTCACCTTTAATCAGCTTCCAGTTGTAGATCTCCACCTCTTCTGCAGGCTCCTTCTCGACTGCGATCGTCCTGAGGATCTCCTTGGAGGACTCGGAGCTGGGTGGCACAAACATGTACACCAGGACGCGGCTGGGGTTCTTGCCACAGAGAGTGGTGCCTGTCTCATCAGTGGGTTTGACTTTGGTTTCTGGGCAAGAACAAGGACAGGGTTCATTAAACGGGGCAGGAGGGAGCTTGGAGGAGCCATCTCAGCACCCAGGGCAAGGGAAAGGCTTCTCGTTGGGTTTGATGCCATGTGGAACAGTGTGTCTCAGAATGGACCTTGGCTCTCAGGGTCTGATTCCCAATACTGGGATCTGCAGCAAAGGGAGATGTTGATAAAGGATCTATGGATCTGCTCATCCCCATATTTTCCATTCCCTTTGATTCTGGCATCCTCTGTGCCAGCAGGGATGGAAAAGGAGGATTTTCCCCACCTGCATCCCCCATACCCACTGCTGGGACCTTGGTGTCATCACCACTGCAAAGCTCAAGCATCTTGTTGGGCTTCTCACCTGCAGAAAGAGAAAGGCATCTTGTTGCGTTTGATGCCATGTGGGACAGTGTGTCTCTGAATGGACCTTGGCTCCCAGGGTTTGATTCCCAGTGCCAAGATCTGCAGCAAGGGGAGATGTTGATAAAGGATCCATGGATCTGCTCAGCCCCATTCCCCTTGATTTTGGCATCCTTTGTGCCAACAGGGATGGGGAGGGGGCATTTTCCCCACCTGCACCCCCCATACCCACTGCAAGGACTTTGGTGCCATCACCACCACAAAGCCCAGGCTGGATTCCCTGCTCCCCATTTCACTCCTGCTGCCATCCCAGCGGAGCAATGCCAGCAACACGCAGGGATGAGCCTGCAGCACAGGAGCCAGCACCGTGCCTGGGCATCGTGCCCGGCTCAGCCCCAGCCCAAATCCTCACCCCACATGGGGTACAACAGCGGGGAGACCCTCAGCAGGGGCATCAGCAGGACCCTACGTGACTCTTTCAGCATCCTTGCTAAAGCAGAGCTGCTGATTGTTTCATGCTTTTCATGTATCTGGAGTAATTAAGAATCCCCCCTGGGTTTGGGAGGAGATTTATTGCCTTTGGTTGTGGTCCTTGGAACGCAGAGGAGCTCAGCTCTGCTGAATTTAGCCTTGTTCTCCCCGTCCTTTTGGATGCTGGAGCTTTTTTACACTACTCGAAAGAAAGTTTGGCTATAAATATATGCCTGGGGGTTATTTTAGTAGGACAGTTATTCTAGGCCTCATTCTCTGCTTTCTGGTGTGGTCCTGAGCTGCTCTGCTCAGAGAGGGGATGGAAATCCCACTTTAAAGGGGTGCAGAGCAGGGCTTTTTCACATGGGAAGACAAGCATTCAGCTCTGCAGGCTCAGCGTGATGCGATGGGGGACAACCACAACCCACCATCCTCATCCCTGCCACTGCGGGGTCCGGATGCAGGAAAACCTCCATCTAGGCCATTAAACTTCACTCACTCCATGGTTGCTTTTTGCTTCACTTGAAGAAGCCTCACCTTCACAACAGGGAAGGAACTACATGTCATTGCAGGTACAACAGGTATTTAACATCCTTGGAGCTTCACTCCTGATGGCCACCAGTGTTTGGGAGGAGAAGCAGGGACACAGAGGTCCCAGCCACTACTTCTGCCACCAGCAGCCACTATGGTCTCCCCATCCAGTCAGTGCATCACAGTATTGGGGTCCCATTCAAACAGGACCTCTTTTGCAAACAGAAATCACTGTTTGTCCCCAAGTACTGAGAACAAAGGAGGAAGAGGAGGAAAGTCAAGGAAACTGCCTGGAAAAAGAAGATGGGTGAAACCTCCGTGCAGCAAAGCAAAGGACAAGCATGAGACTTGGCTGAGCCATGTGCATGTGTGTGAGATTGCTATCTGGGAGTACTGGAAAGCAAGGAGAAAGTCGTTTTGGCTGGGTCAGAGTGTTTAACTGGAAATAAATGAAGACTGAGCAGACAAGAGATCCCAGCAGAGAAAGTTGTAGACTTGAAAGCAGAAAGAGCCACTATAATGAGAATGCGAGACTGGAAGGGCTCTGCTCAGTCATCATATCCCATTCCCACCAGGCACCACATCATAAATCCTGCTCATAAACACATCAGAAACCTTATTAAAACAAGCTGAGCTTCTGCCCTTCGCTCTCCCACAACATCCCTGCTCAGAGGCTGGAAAACCTGGAAAATCCCACTTCTCAGCCTGTTTGCCCCCATTCTAAAGTGTGGTGATGCCCTTTGCTTGTTCTGCCCGGGGACACCCCTCCACGAAACCACCTTGAAGATGCACATCAGAGGAGATCAGTCAGAAAGAGCTGCATCTGCAGAGATGCTCAGGCATCTTTAGCCTCTCCAGGGAAGCACTGGGTGGTCCATCAGCTAAATATCTACTGCTGAATGACAGTGATGTTCTCCAGTGGGAACAGGAGATCTCCTGCCCTGCCCCGTCTTGGCCAGGTCCGTGGTTCAAGGTAAACAGCTTTCCAAAGACCAAGAAGCAGCCAAGAAACCCAAACCCCATTGACTGAAAAAACGAGGTCCTCTCCACCATGTCCCAGCACCAGCCCAGCTCTACCTGGAGCACCCCAATAGCTGTGTTTCTAACCCTCCCCTTCCAGGGATGGGGAATTCAACTCCTGTTTGATCAAACCATGAGTGCCACAGGTAACCCCACACTTGGGAAGTGTCCTCCCAACTTCAAACCTACATTTCAGCTGCCACAATTTAACCCTATCACTTCTTGTCCCAGCTGGAGGTCTGGAGAGCAGACCCCCTCCCTGGAAAGCATCTTCTATCTGTCTGAAGACTCTTACCATGTCCCTCCCTGGGCATCTTTCTCCAGACTACAGACACCCGACAGATGCAGACTTATGGTTTCAGTGCATCTTCCTCACCTTGGCTCAATCCCGCTGCCCTCCAAGACAGGCCAACCCTTGCATTGGTTCTTACCCTGCTGAACTGGTGTCAATTCAAGTCACCAGTGATAGGAACACATCTCCCTGGGGCTTTAAACCAAGGTTAAAGGAAGGATCTAGATGGTACCAGCAGGAGAAGGTGGGATCTCACCTACCTGGACATACTTTACAGCACTTCCCATCTGCTTTCTCCGGATGCTCACACGGATACTCCTTGGGGCAGGTGATCTTCTGGCAGTCCTGGACACCATCCCTGCAAGTGCAGAGGATGCAGGGCAGGAGGCCATAGAGCCGGAAGACAGGATGCCACACTTCCCCATGGGAATAGGTCTTCCCATTGTACACACAAGCTGGAGAAGAGAGAGAAAAGAGCGGAAATCAATCCTCCTCTTTGTCCACCCAATGCTTGGTGGAGCCCAACACATTTCACACCTCAGAAACGGGTGGTCCTGCTCTCTTGAGGAGCATGGTCCTCTGGCAGCACATCCAGCAGTAGACAAGGGGATACTGCAGCCACCCCACTCAGGAGGTGCCATGGGACATGTAGACGAGGCCCTCAGCAACATGGGTTAGTGGTGGCCTTGGCAGTGCTGGGGAACAGTTGGACTTGATGAGATTAAAGGTCTTTTCCCCACCTGGCTGATTCCATGACTCTATGGGGCAGGAGACCAGGCTCCACGAGATGGAGGCTGCTGGGGACAACCTCCCTGGTGGGGTGAGTGTGGACAGGACCTCACCAGCCTCCAAGCCTCTGAAGCCCAGGGTCCCTTCGAGGCTGTCCCAGGCATGAAGCACAGTGAAGAGTGCCACCTGCTGACTCCTCCATGAACACATTTGGAGGTCCCAGAATTTCCTCCTGGGCTTCATCTCCAAGGACTGGAAAGAGCCTTTTGGAGACACAGCAGTGGGAGAGCCCACAGCAGGAGAAATTACATGTCTTTTCCCCTCTGCATCCATGGGGTTGCCTCCTCATCATCTCTTCCTCCATGAGGGTTACCGCCTCATCTCACTTGCTCTCCTCCAGGAGGAAGACCACAGCACTGGGATAGACCCAGCACATGGAGGAACAGCCCGTCCCTCTGCAGCACTGTCCTGGAAGGACGACGTGGAATCTTCCAGCTAAGCACCTCCCTTCCCAGGTCCCAGATCTCCAAAACACCCCAAGGACCAATCTTCTCCCAACCCTTTGTTGGAAAGCAGGAGATTAGAATCATAGAATCATAGAATGGTTTGGGTTGGAACGGACCTTAAGATCATCCAGTTCCAGCCCCCTGCCATGGGCAGGGACACCACACACTAAACCATGTCACCCAAGACTCTGTCCAACCTGGCCTTGAACACGCCATCAAAATGCTGTGGGCCACCAGGGCTGAGACAGCTGGGTGAGGATGGCTGTAGAGCAGTGGGAAGTAGGACTTGGTGGTAGAAACCTGCTGCTGAAACAGATTCCTTGGAGAATTCAATGTCCTGGAGAAGCCACCTTAGGCCACGTTCAGACTGCCCGTCCCCTTCATCCCTCACCTTTCTTGTGCTTCTCTTTCAAGACGATCTTCACGGTGGTGCCACCTCCTCCCTTGGGTTTGAAGCTCCTGGGGATGAACTCCAGGGAAGAGCTGAGGACAGTGGCCACGGTGGCTCCGGGTGGCTTCCTGCCCAAGGCCTCCCCTGAGCACTGGTCTTGTGAGTGTCTCTGTGAACAGTGAGAGGAAAGAAGAGGACTCAGACCCAGGCAGTTGGGTTGTTCTTACTCCAAAGCCATGCAGTGTCCTACACACCTTCCTTTGGGAGAGGAAGATCCAGAGACAGGGATGAGCAATGCCCCAGCTTGCTGCAACCACCTAAGGAGTGCTGAGCAGTGTCAGTGCTCCACATTGGTGTCCTCCCTGTGCTGCATGTTGGTCACCCTCATTGGACCAGCAACCCAATGCCCTCAGAGAAGCGAGTGAGGTCCTACATCACTAGCACAGGAAGGGAAATGGGATGGTCTTTCCTAGATGCTCGCTAGGAAACTGAGGAATGGGATCCGTGCTATCCAAACAGGACCAGAGAGGTAAAGATGGACCATATCCTGCCTTCTCACCTGGCAGCACCAGGAGGGTTGGTGTGGCACCAACAGGACTGGAATCCCAAAGAACATCCCAGGCTTCCAAGAGCAAACTGCTGGGACAAGACAAGCAACACAAAGGGTCCCCTTGTGTCTGTTTTGGAGGGTTTAGAGGCAGTTGAGATGTGATGCTGGTGTTGCACCCAGCAGTATGGAGAAGAGCAGGGCCAGGAACTGTGATTTAATCCCACAGATGTGCCATGGGCTGCTCAGCTCTGAAATGCCATCAGGAATCAACCCTTGGAGCCAAGGAGTTACGTTTTCCTTGCTGGAGCTGCCGATACAAACAGGCACCGGCTGCTCTGTGACTGGGAGACAGGACACCCTTGAGACCAGGGTGGAGAGAAGACACCATCTCCTGAAGCAAAAGCACCCAAAGAGAGATTTAGGCCATCTGACTATGGGTGTGGATCATGTCTGGCTGTTGGTCACCTCTGAGTCTGCTTTGTCCATGTTCCTCAGTTGCTTTAACCTCAACTTCTCAGCAAGGAGAAATGCCCAGGGTTTCCAGTTCCAGGTCTTTTGTTCTTCCAAAGACATTGGAGATGCTTCAGAGGAAGAGGACAAGACTCTTTGCTTGGTGGTCTGAGGTCTCAGCCTATGCTGACAGTCCTCACCTAGAGTCCATTCCAAGACAGGATTCATCTGCAAACCAGGGGCCAGTGATTCTACCTTCTAGAGCTGCTCTGGGTCATTCCTTTGTAGAAGACTATGGGCAAGGGCAAGTGTCTTTCTTTGAGCTGTGTAACAGGGGTGTGCTGGGAGCAAGAACCTGAGGTTTAAAATGCAAACGTCACGTACAACACCTCTGTTTAACTGCGGGGGCTCCTCTTCTGTGGACTTCTCATGTGAGCCATCTGCAAGGGAAAAACATTGTCCTGTGAAAAGCTGTGGGGCTGGGTGAAGATCTGCTCCCTCTTTGACTGAAAGCAGCTCTCTTCATGGTGCTGTGAGTGGAGAGGAGCTTTGAATTCCCATCACCCAAAGCAAATGGGAGACATACCCCAAAAACCCTGTTATCCCCATTATTAACAACAGCGCAGATCCAAGAAGGACATGACCTTGTAGCTTCTGAAGGTAGGTGGCATGAAAACACCCCAGAGATAGAGTATGAGGTGATGGAGATAGAGTCATAGAATCATGGAATGGTTTGTGTTGGAAGGGACCTTAAAGCTCCTCCAGCTCCAACCCCTGCCCCGGGCAGGGACACCTTCCACTAGAGCAGGTTGCTCCAAGCCCCTGTGTCCAACCTGGCCTTGAACACTGCCAGGGATGGGGCAGCCACAGCTTCTCTGGGCACCCTGTGCCAGCGCCTCAGCACCCTCCCAGGGAAGAGCTTCTGCCTCAGAGCTCATCTCAATTTCCCCTCTGGCAGGTTAAAGCCAATCCCCCTTGCAGGGGTTTGGGCCAGAAGACAAACTGGAGACACAGAAACCAGCTTCTGTCCAGGAAAGAGCTTCTGCCTTAGATCTAACCTGAACTTCCCCTGTTTCAGTTTGAACCCGTCATCCCTTGTCCTGTCACTCCAGTCCCTGATGAAGGGATCCGTGCTGCCCCCTTCAGACACTGAAAGCTGCTCTGAGGTCTCTGGCTATAAAGAAATCCAAAGACGTTTCTCACCAAGTCAAGGACATGTCTCAGCTGCACCAAAGAAAGCTAAGAGAGGGGAACACAAACTGCAGAAGGGAAGACTTTGGAAAGAGCTCAGTCTGTGCCCATGGCCAGGAGACCACCACGATCTTCCAGTAAGGAGTCATTCTGTGCTGTGACTTCACTGTCAGCAGGGAGTGAACCTGCCCATGTGTCTGTCTCATCTGGAGACATGGAGCTTGATGCTCTCCTCACTCTCCAGGAATGAGTCAGGGGAAACAGCAGCAAACTCAAGAGTTTCTCCTCCGCGGAGGGCTGTGGAAGTGACACTCAGCCGTGCTGCACTGGGGTCGAAGGGGGAGTTCCTTGACTGTCCTGGAAACTTCCATAGACTTTTCCATCACCTCCATTTATTCTATACAACCATCTCCATCCTGGCTGGAGGACTTTGCCTCCGTGCAGGTCACATCTTTCTGCACAACACACCAGTGGCAGGGCAAAGAGCTCAGCTCTAGCCAGTGTATGGGCTGCATGGAGGCAGGACACAACTAGATGTGGAAGGGAAGCATGCAAGGAAAGAACCAGGCCCTGGTGCAACCAAGACATAGGAACTGCTCCGATTTACAGCACAGGCTTCCCAAATCCTGCGAAAGTGGCTTCAAGTGGCTCCTGCCAGATGGTGGCAACTATCTGGGGTCTTCCAACCATCACTTAGTAGCAGCTCCTGGGCCCTTCATTACCTTTGCAGACCTGGCCGCCGGGGTCCGGCACGGTGAGGGGAGAGGAACACAACAGCTCCGGGCAGGTCACCAAGCCACAGTAGATCTGGCCATCCTAGGAAGCAGGAGGAACAAAGAGCATCATCAGCATTATAAAGAGATGGAGAGAGCTGTATGTCCCATGTGTTGGGGTGTCAGATCTATCTTAAATCAAAAGCCACCCAATAGTCCATCCTCAGACATCACCAATCATCTATCAGCTGATGAAAGCTGAAGATGCGTCCATGCAATCTCCATCCTGTGGGGTGTAACATTCCTCTCCTGGAATGGCTGGTCCACATGCCCATGAGTGGGGTGGTCTTCCCCAAAAGGAGGAGGCAGTGCCTTCCTCTCAAGCATCATTAGTGCTACCACGTTGAAATGGCCACCACACACTTGTAAACACCCACCAGCTCAAACAGGGACAAGAACCTTTTCTCTGCCATGTCCCAGGACAGGGACCTGGAGGATACAGGTGGAAAGGGAGAGTGTGATGATGCTGAAGCCAGACCCAGCTCCACAGATCTGCCCTCCCTCTTGGATTATTTGATAGCACCAGAGCCAAGCACACAAAGACACCGGATCAAGAGCTATGGATGAACGTCCAGGTGTGGACCTTCTTCCACTGGCTTGGTGGTTAGTCTGGAAAACATCAGTCCCGTAGTCATTCAAGCTGAAAACCACACGTCAAGGCCAGTCTTGACCTTAGTGCATCCCAATCCCACTTCAGCCAATGGATTTGCACTTGTTTGCCACAGGACCAAGGCTTTGCTGCTTTGCAGAAGGGTAAAATGGGATGTTCAGCAGCCCAGCAGCAGCCAGACCTCAACAGCAAGGTCCTCTTCTCCATGCACCAGGTATCCACATGCTCTCAGTCAACCAAACCCAAGAGGTTAACCAAGGATACCCAATGAAAACCAAACCACAGCAGCTTCTTCTGCCTCCAGGAAGCCAAATTGCTGTGAAAGGGATGTGAAGAGAAGGAAGAAGGTTTGGTCAATGAGAGGATCTGGTGGAGGATGCTGCAACCCAAACCCTGCTTCTGCTTCAGGGACCATCATGGGATCCAGACCTGCAGGGAGCAGGGTCTGGCCACACAGCCTCTTCCTTCCTTCTCCTGTGGAGCAGCAGCTCATGGCAAAGACCTGCTCCGGGCAGGAAAGAGCAAGTGTGATAAAAAGTAGGATTTATCCCAGCAGATCTGGTCTCTGGGAGGTCTCAGGGAGGTTTAGACCAGCTGTTCACGCAGCTGTTCCAGCAGCTGAGCACATCAGACACAGCCTCTGCACTGCTCCATCCCTTTATTTTCCTCCTCGTATCCAAGGCATTATCCTGTTGGATAAACAGAGCCTGAGGGAGAGCCAGTGCCTCCGACAGAGACACAGAGCTCCTGGGGATGGTGGCGGAAGGGATGGGATGGGATGGGATGGGATGGGATGGGATGGGATGGGATTGGAAAGCAGGGCCAGGTGGGCACATACAGTTGGATTCAAGGGCTCCTTCCTGGTGTTAGTCCCTAGGTGGTGGGCTGGCATCCAGCTGAGGTCCATACAAGAGGAACCAGCCCCAAAAGCTGTATGACTGCTATATCTAAGCTATTCCTTCTGCCACCTCACCCCGAGGTGTGCGCAAGCACCAAGGGCTCAGGCCAGCTTTACACATACTTTACTATCAAGCTGATGGTAACCACAGTGTGTGTGCTCTTGGCATGAGAGAGGGAGGTGATTTGGGCTTTCTCACTCCTCTTTCTTTCCTGGCCAAGCTTAGGCCAATTACTTGCTGGAAGCAAAGCACAGACCAGTGGAGCCTGGTCCCATCCAAAGGCTCTGTATGATGCATGGGGAAAGCCACGTCTGCAACCCCCTGTTATGGCAGCCCGTCTGCACCCCCCTGTTATGGCAGAGGCTTGCAGCCAGCATGAGCAGTTCCTGCCAGCATCCAAGCCCAGCATCGGCACTTTCAATCCCCCTTCCTTGCTCCCTATCCAGGAGGAGGAGCTGCTCCATTTATCTGCTGACACTCAGCTCCTGGCAGGCACGGCCCCACGCTCCACACA
>NW_009912570.1:3057-10789 GCF_000696875.1 Nestor notabilis | reverse complement strand
TGGCCAGGCTGCCCGCTCCCGAGGCAGCCCTGCCAGGACTTGGTTTTGATGGGGTTCCACAGGATCCCAGCCTGTGGAAGAGCACCGGGCAGAGCAGAGCCAGGCCCTGTCTCACGGCATTGCTGGAGATTCATGGAGCAGGAACATCCCTCCAGTGCTGGCAACGGGCACCCCATGCATGCTGAGGAACGCTCAGCACCCTGGCCACCATCGCAGCCCTCAGGTAGGGCAGGCAGGACCATCGAGGACACGCAGTGGACCTGCAAAGTCATTGCAATTAGGTGTCAAAGGCAGATGCTTCTTGCAGATGCTTTGTGTAGACAGCCTGGAAAGCACATGCACGGCCCTTCTCCTGGGCACAGCTCTGCACACAGCGGCCCAGAGGCTGGGGAACACACTGCAGGGATGAGACCAGCTCCTGGTGCTCAGCACTTCTCAGCTCTGGGTTCAGCTTCCACTTAAATCCAAGCAAACAGGATGAAGATCAGTGGCTGGTGCCTGCTCATTGTCATCTCTGCTAGGCCCCAGTGCCCCTGTCCATCTGGCTGGGGCTGTGCTGGTGGTGCCATGCAATGCAGGAGCTGGCTGCTGGTGGCATCATGAGATCTGGGCACCCAGCAGCCTGGAGTCACCAAATCCTTTATGGAGCTCAGCTCAATCTCACCAGTTGACTTCCCAAGAACTTCTGAAGCCCAAGAGCTGGTACCTCACATTGATGTTGCCTTCCAAGCATGCTAAGCACTCCCAGACACAAATTCCATCTGTTTTGCAGCAAGAACACACGTGCAAAGGCTCCTGGTTGTCCTCTTTGCTGTCCATGTACCATAGGTTGCCTCAGTGGGGCAGGTGGGATGGCTGGATGCTGTGGGGACAGCCCCAGAGCATTGGTCCTCACAGCAGGCAAATGCACCCATTGATGTGCTCAGTGGGGACAGGGCTGTCTCCTGCCCACCCCAAGGACCCCCAGAACTGGCCTGTGGGATCTCCAGTGAATAACCCACCCTTGGAGCAGCTTGTTCTTGCTGTTCCCACTGGAGGAGATCCAGGCAAGTGCTTTGTGCTTCAGGGCTAGTGGATGTTAGCAGCACACCCTGTTTGGGGTCAAGGCCAGACAAAGCACTGGGCAGAGAGGGAAGCACCCATCTCTGTGGTGGTCCTTAGTCACTGGGCAGGGAGAACCCACCACTATTTCAGAGGAAGCTCAACCTCCTGCACTGACAACCTGATCCTGATGACAAACCACCCCACCATGGATGCACCCTCGCGAGGTTTGTGCCCCGGTGGGACACTGCAGGGTGCAGGAGCAGGCCCTGACCCCCCCTGGCTCCCCTGGGCTCGCTGGTAGCTTACAGAGCAGCTGCACTGCACACACTGGTTCTGCTGGCGGCTGGGGAACAACTCGCTGGTGGTGAACATCTCCCCTTGCTGGTAGGTTGTCCCGTTGTACTGGCAGGACTTGATGGGTGCCCGCAGGCCAGAAGGGGAATGTGGCTCTGAAAAAGAACATGAGGAAGCAACAGGATGAGAGCCAGGCCCTGGTGTCTCACGGATGCTCAGTAACTTCCCCACCAACCCAAGCCAAAGGGACAAGCTTGAGTGGAGACCTCAGAGCAGCTTCCAGTGTCAGACAGAAGAGCGACCTTCATCAGGGACTGCAGTGACAGGACAAGGGGTGGTGGGTTCAAAATGGAACAGGGGAAGTTCAGGTTGGATCTAAGGCAGAAGCTCTTCCCTGTGAGGGTGCTGAGGCGCTGGCACAGGGTGCCCAGAGAAGCTGTGGCTGCCCCATCCCTGGCAGTGTTCAAGGGCAGGTTGGACACAGGGGCTTGGAGCAACCTGCTCTAGTGGAAGGTGTCCCTGCCCGGGGCAGGGGTTGGAGCTGGAGGAGCTTTAAGTTCCCTTCAACCCAAACGAGGCTGGGATTCTCTGATTCTGTGTCTCCATGACTGCAGTTGAGGTGTGCCCTGCAGGACCACGGCCACCATGGTATGTCCACCTACCAAGGCACCGTGGGCAGCACTGCTGGGGGTCCGTGACAGAGCTGGCACACTGCAGAGCCGGGCACTGGATCCGGGAGCACCTGATGTTGGCATTCTGGGGAGAGACAGAGAGAGAGAAGGTTCATTCAGCTACATGTTCACCCCTGCAAGAGGAGGGAGATGTTGGATGATGGCCACATTATCACAACAGATTGTGCTGGTGTAGCTCACCCAGGCAAGGAGGTCTCCATCCCCAAGTCAAACCCAGCCAAGGACATCTCCATCCCCGGGTCAAACCCAGCCAGCTCATGGTCTCATCATCAAAGGCCATTCGTGGTCCCACAGCATCCCTGAGCCCACAGCCCACCAACGCTACTGAGATAGCTCCCTCATAAGGTCAACCCACCACCTCCATGGGGACAGGGGGCTTTTCCAAAAGGAAAGAGATTAAACCATCATCCATATGGGACTGGAAATGTCAAATGAGACAACACCAGAACTGATTTGCTTTAAAGCTGCCAAGCCAATGCGCCAGTGCAGCAGCATCCCCACCACCACGCATAGACCTCGGCGGGACGTGCCTCGGAGCAGCTGCAGCGGATGCAGTACATCAGCCCCTGTGGCTCCAGGTAGGGGTGCCAGCTCTCACCCGGGCTGTACTTCTTGCCATTGAAGTCACAAAACACGTCTGGCCCTGAAAGAGAACCAGGAGAAGCTACATGGGAGAATGGGATGGTCTTTGGGAGAGCTCTACTCCCTCCTCGGGAGAAGAGCTGGGACAGTGTCTGAAGGGGGCTACAAGGATGCTGGAGAGAGACTCTTCATCAGGGACTGTAGCAATTACAGTAAGGGTGGTAAAACACTGGCACAGGTTGCCTGGAGAGGTGGTGGATGCCCCATCCCTGGGCACATACAAGACCAGGCTGGATGTGGTTCTGGGCAACCTGATCTAGATGAAGATGTCCTGCTCATTGCAGGGGGGTTGGACTAGATGAGCTTTTGGGGGTCATTTCCAACCCAAACCATTGTATGATTCTATAACCCTTTGGCAGGACGAGGCCATCCTGCTGCAGGATCTGTGGGACAAACCATGCCCATAATGCCCACCACAACCCACAGGGCTTTGGCCAGGAAGCCCAGCTCAGCCATCCTTAATGTTCACATCAAAAGCATCACTGGTCCTGCAGGACCAAGCTCCGACCCCAACTGGACATGCAGGAACCCAGGCCCCATAACTCCCACCTCAGCCCAGCTCCTGCTCTCCTGTGATGTGTTCCCAAGCCCCAGGCAGCCAGGGGGGACATTCCAGAGCTTAAGCTCTTCCATGAACGTGTGTGTTTGTTATTGGTGGTTTCAGTGCTCAAAGCCCCACTAAAAGCTTAAGGTGATTTAAGGGGTTATGTCATCGAGGGGATTTGAGGTAGTTTGGGCGATGACGTTGCTCGAAGGTAGTGGAGATATTTACGCTCCCTGCAGTATTTATGGGTCTTTTAAAACCTTGTGGTGCCCTGGGGATGCAGGGAGAGGGGAAAGGGCTGTTTTCCAAGGCATGGGGCCCAGCTCCTGCTGCCCACTGTGTGAATTTAGGTGAGCTGGTGGGTGCTGAGCCTGTTATGCTGCTAGAAGTATTCCTCAATGGGTAGCGGAGGGTCCCCACAATGAACTCAGTGGCATTCGCCACCCCAATGATGCTAAAATCATGAGGGTTGGAAGGGACTTCTGGAGATCAAACCCCCCTCCCCTCCCGCCAATGCAGGGCCACCCAGAGCAGGTCACACAGGAACATGTCCGTGGTGGGGTTTGAATGTCTCCAGAGAGGGAGACTCCACAACCCCCCTGAGCAGCCTGTTCCAGGGCTCTGACACCCCTCAACATAAAGAAGTTCTTCCCCATACTGAGGTGAAGCTTCTTGTGGTTTAGTTTATGGCCATCCCGTGCTCTGCTCTGTCACCTGGGGCAAAGCAGTGGTTTAGAGAGCCTGGCCAGTGCTGTCCCACCTTCCCAAAGCTGGAGATGCCACCTGCTTGATGCATTTCTCCTTCCACCGAGGGAAAACCCACACTAAAACGCTGCAGTGGGTTGATATCCCTCCTCCAGCTCCTGACCATAGAATCACAGAGTGGTTTGGGTTAGAAGGGACCTTAAAGCTCCTCCAGCTCCAACCCCTTGTCACGGGCAGGGACACCTTCCACTAGAGCAGGTTGCTCCAAGCCCCTGTGTCCAACCTGCCCTTGAACACTGCCAGGGATGGGGCAGCCACAGCTTCTCTGGGCACCCTGTGCCAGCGCCTCAGCACCCTCCCAGGGAAGAGCTTCTGCCTCAGAGCTCATGTCAATCTCCCCTCTGGCAGGTTCAAGCCATTCCCCTTGGCCTGTCCCTACAGGCCCTTGTCCAAAGCCCCTCTCCAGGTCTCCTGGAGCCCCTTTAGGCCCTGGAACTGCTCTAAGGTGTCCCCTTCAGGAGCCTTCTCTTCTCCAGGCTCAACAAGCCCAACTGAGGATAGACCCAAGCAATGCTCTACCATGGCCAGACCCTGTGGCTGTCATTCAGGGCAGCCCTACAGGTCTATTATGATCCTTATGGTCCCCTTCCACCTCAATCCCTACAAGCCTGACAGCAGCCCTCAGCTCCTCGTTGAGTTGATGGCTTCAAGCACTTGATTCTCCAAGGAGGTGGCCAGCAGCTGCCCAGACCACCTAGTCCAATCACAGCACTGTGTGGCCACGTTGCATCTGCAGAGGTGGAGATTTGCATTAGTTTTGGGGTGGATGCCACTGGAGGGACCGACAGAAGCATTTTCCTTCCTTTCCCCTACTCAGAATCACAGAATCATTAGGGTTGGAAGGGACCTCTGGAGACCATCTAGTCCAACCCTCCTGCCAAGGCAGGGCCATCAGGTCTTTACGCTGTCCCCATAGCTTGCTCCAAACCTCTTCACGAGTCAGCAAACCCATATTCCCAGCCACGTAGGACACGAGCTTACAGCAAACCACGCAAGAACAGGGACAGTGTGGCTGGAAACTGCAGAAACCCAGAAGAAAGGGGGGGGGAAATCCACAAAACTTAAAAAAAGAAGAAGAAATCACCATTTCTCACAGCAAAAGGGTGAGAAAATGACTTCATTTTTCCCTGCTTGCAGCATCCTCATGAATTACACTGCGGATGAAGAAATGAAGTCGCCTCCGTGCGCCCCGCTCGGCTTGCAGGCTCCCATGCCAGTTGGCTGCTTCCTCCAAGCATTTAATCACAAGTGGAGCCCTGGTTTGGGTCCAGCCCTCGAAAGCAGCTTGATTCATGTCTGCAGAGGGCCCGATGGTCACATGAAAGCTGCCTGGCAGCCACGGGCAGCAGCAGACACTTGTCCGCGTCTCAGTAGCGCGATGCTGTGGCTCTGGCAAGAGGCAGCAGCATGTTTGGGGATGGATGGAAGGATGGATGGATGGATGGAGGAGGTTTAAAAGCTCTGGATCATTTTTTCCCATGCCAGGTTTAATAATTTCATTCCCCGAGGTCAAACTCTGGAGATCTTCTCACTCCACTCAGAGTGAAAAACCATTTGTGGCAGCAAATTGCTCCCGTGCCGCTCAGTCGCCTCATTTATTGCGTCTTCAGCAGCAGCAGGCTCACAAAAGTCACCTTGTTTCACTTCTCCTTTGCCAGAGAGGGCTCTCGAGCTGCAGAGGGTTTGCAAAGCTGCAGGACCAAACAAGCCAGGTGAAGCCATCACCTTGTTTTCCTTCCCTAGGTAAGCAGAAGATAGAGGCCAGCCTGGTCCATACCAACGTGGAGACTCAACCAGAGCTTGCTGATTGCAAGACAGAGGCTCAATGCTTTGAGGTGGCCCTATGGGACTGGGAAGCAGGAGCAGAGGTGGAAAGGGGAGAGTTGCCCACTGCAAATGCCTCCAGAAACAGGTCCCATCTAACCAGTTTCTTCTCAAATACAAGGATCATAGAATCTCAGAATGGTTTGGGTTGAAGGGACCTCCAGTTAAAGCTCATCCAGTTCCAACCCCCTGCCACAGGCAGGGACACCTTTCACCAGACCAGGTTGCTCCAAGCCCCATCCAAGAAGCCCCTGATACAAGACCCTGCTCTTCAGAGTATCATTATGGGTTGTATGAACCAGAAGAACCAACTATAAGCCATGGAAATGATTCCTCTGCCACCCGGCAGCAAGTCCTATGGTCTGAGGCTCAGAGTAATGGTGGAAGATGCTGTGGAGAGCAACTCCTCCACATGGGAGCTGCTCTGCCTTGCCCACCCTGAAGGGCTCTGCTGGGGACATGATGGAACCACCTCAGTCCAGCTGGCCCAGGCATTTGGCAAAGCCCATGCTGGTACCAGCCACCACCATGCTGGAGAGTGCACCCACAGCAAGAGTCTGGAGACCCCGGTCAACGCTTGAGGCTATGGCCAGGCCCTGGTTTACTTTGATTATCATTAATTGTCATTATTTATCATCATCACCAGGATGACAAACTGAATGGTGTGGAGAAACGTGTGCTGCACTGCATTTAGTGACTGCAGACACCTCTCACACAGGGTCATGAGAATGACCCTGACATCACTTTAGGACGTATCTCAACAGCTTCATACACCAGCACCAACGAGATGCCATCTCATGTCTTCATAACCTGCTGTACATGCAGTGAGAGCCCATGAAAATGAGGGGAGATGAGCAAGACCCCACAGCCTCCTTGTTGAACCATCAAAATGACAGATGTTGGTCAGACTACCACCAGACATCTCCTGACCTTACACACAGACAAGTACCCTCAGGCCAGCCTGTCCCAGAGACTTGTCCCTTGAAGCTCTACCACAACACTGGCACAACCCATTTGCACCAGATCCCTGCATCCTTCCACATTCGCAGTGCACAAGGATGTCCTCATGGGTTTCCCAATGTGGTGTGACTTGTCCCATGGCTGAACGAGGGATCAAAAGCAGTCAGATGGTCTCCTGCACCGATCCCGAGTGTGGCAGCAGGAACCCAGGTGAGGTGTTAAACCTGCAAACGCAATGGCTCCTGAAACACCACGTTCTGCTCCCAAATCCTCCTTCGGCTCAGACTTATCCATGCTCACTTCACCTCCTCTTGGTTATAGGGACTGATGCTCAAATGCAGTCAAGCCACATACACACATGCACATGCAAGACCTGACTTACACTGGAGCTCCTCTGTAGAATAAATCACAGAATGATAGAATAGTTTGGGTTGAAGGGAGCTTAAAGCTCCTCCAGCTCCAACCCCTGCCCCGGGCAGGGACACCTTCCACTAGAGCAGGTTGCTCCAGACCCCCAGCAGATGCTACTATGCTACAGGACACTGAGGAGTCCCCAGAGGGGAGTCCCTGCTGCAGGTAAAGCCTTGACCCACGGCTAGAGAGGGACGAGTGCACCTGCAAGACCCCAAAGTGCAGAACATGAAGACACCAACCTCTCCCAGTTTGCTCACCTACAGCAGGAAACCTCCACCAGCCCCGTGCCTCAGTTCCCCTAACAAGGACTTTCACTCCAGGTACTAAAGTGGCTCCAACAAGGATGCTACTGAAATGTCCCACAGTGTCACCCCACTTCTCCCCTGTTCCATCCCTGGTGCGGGGGGTCTCTGAAGGAGGTGATTCTGCCCCTCTGCTCTGCAGGGTAGACCCCACTTGGAGCACTGTGTGCTGGTTCTGGTGTCCCCAACACAAGAAGGACGTGGAGCTGCTGGAGCGAGGCCAGAGGAGGCCCCGGAGCTGCTGCGAGGGC
>NW_009912570.1:0-2748 GCF_000696875.1 Nestor notabilis | reverse complement strand
TGGAGCAACCTGCTCTAGTGGAAGGTGTCCCTGCCCGGGGCAGGGGTTGGAGCTGGAGGAGCTTTAAGTTCCCTTCAACCCAACCCACTCTGAGTCTGTGCATGTCAGACAGTCCCCCTGCAGCTCTCCATTGAGTTGGACACATCTGAGCCATGCTCCCAGCCCACGAGCCTTTGTGGAGGTCACATACCTGCCCGGCAGCACCACGCCAGGCACGGGAGGGTGTGTTTATGCAAAGCAGTTTGTAGGTTTTGGAAGCAGCCATAACTAAAGTGTAAGAAGCAGAGTCTGGAACAGAAAGTCCAGGCGCTCCCCTGAGAGCCCTGTGTTTATGAAGGGCTTAAAGTGCAACCTCATCTGAGAAGGGACTGCTTAAAACACACCAAGCCCTTGACGTGTGGCATCCTAAAGGCTCTGCTCTCATCCAGACCACTTCCCACACACTCGCGTCACTCAGTCCTGGCCTGGGAATTCCTTCTCAGCACTTCGGGAGGCTGGAAAACTGCAGCTGAGCCTCATGAAGCATCCCTGAGCTACCCAGGGTGGAGGAACCGAGTGAAGTGCACCCAGAGCATCCTCATGGACTCTGTGAGCAGCAGATGGGGTTCTGTTTCCTCCTGCTCCTTCCCAAGGGCATTCTCAGTTGTCTAAAGCAGGATGTGCAGCCCTCACCCCTCCCTTACCATGGCCACAGGTAGGATTTGCTTTTCATCCCACCTCTTCCCCTCTTGGACCATTCACTCCTCATCACACCGGATCCAAACTCATAGGACAGACAGACACAAACTCCTTTTCTTCAGGAACCACTTTAGAACTGAAATGAAACAGCAACTTCCGAAGCTCCTGGAGAACACCACTGCCCCATGCTCTCCAGAGATGCTGGGCTTTAAATGCTTCCAGCCAAACCATCATTGCACTCAGCTATTGCTGCTGAATTACTCACCAGCAGCACATTCAGCCCAGTAACCTGTGCCTCTGACAGTCTCTCAGCTGAGAGTGTAAATCCCCTAAAATAGCCTGTTTCTGTGGGCAAATTCCTCCTTTCTGACTTGCCTTCAAGCCCGAGTGTTTCTGCTCCTCACCTATTTTTAGCCACGACACTGGAGGTCTCTTGGCTGATGAGGCTGCTCAGAGCTAATTTGTTCTTGTCTTCATCCTCCCTGAGTGCTCAGCCCAGAGATAAATGTGAGACGATGAGTGGCAGAGGTGGATGGAGGAGGAAAGTCCATAGTTTGATGAGAAGCTCATCACCAAGAGCCCTCTACCCTCAGTCATGGGGCTCCTGGAGCCCCCAGCACTGTGGGATATACCCTCAACACAGTCAAAGTGATGCAGAGAAGTGATCCTGAACTTCCCTGCTCTAGTCCTGCCCCTGTCCCGTGGTCCCCAGCCCTTTATCACTATCCTAAGTCATGCAAAAGGACCCCAATGCTTCCTCCCAAAGCAGACAAACCCCCATCCATTACAGTTTAGGTGCAGTGTAGGGGATCTGCTTCCATCGACAAAGCAAAGATCTCACCTAGCACCTATTTCAACCTCCTGGAGATGTCTCCATCCTCCTCCTAGCCTGGGTACCACAGATAACACAACCCTGGCAGAGGCATGGAGTCAGCCCAACATCCCTAGTGCAAGAAACGATGCTGAAGGCTGAGCTCAGTGGCATTCAATGAGCCCAGGGAAGGGAAAGTAGCCAAACTCACCCAGATTTTGCTCTCCAGGGCTCTGCACAGCCCCATCCGTCCTTCTGCCTTCCCCCCTGGACATTCCACCACCAGGACAAGCAAATCCAGTGCTCACAGTCTGGGTCAGTGCTCCAGGAGGACGGTTATTTGCGAGTGCCTAATGCACTGCTGGCAGCAGGCAGGTCATCAATCATCCTAATGCAGCCACCGACAGGCTCCGCTGGGATTAAAGAGGGACCCGACGGGTGCTTTCTGTTTTGCTCTGGTGGCTTTGTGATGTTGTGGGAGTGCCCAGTAGGTCCCAGTGCTTTACCCAAGTCAAACCCACCTCCTGGCCCCAGTTAACACCTCCAGCACCCTCCAAGCTGCTGAACAGCCCTGGCCAAGTCCTTCAAGGCTTTTTGTACAAGGAAGTGCTGTACAAAACCCTTCCCCATCCCAAATTTTCCCTGTCTCAGTTGTCAGCTGGGAGCAGAAGTGGGTGAGAACAAGGGATGGGCAAGGGATGGACATGGAGATGCGTAAGGGATGGATATTGAAATAGGCGAGGGATGGACATGGAGATGGAAAACGGATGGACATGGAGATGGGCAGGAGATGGACATGGAGATGAACATGGGATGGACATGGAGATGGGTAAGGGATGGCCAAGAGACAAGCCCCCAGCTTTGGTCTGAGGAGGTAATTTCCCCAAATTTCCCATGTCCCTGTCCACCCTTGGAAGGTTGATGGACCCACCTGGGGTGGGAGCTCTGCAGGGGGAGATCTGCATCTCATCCCCCTGTCCTGCACCTTTTCTAGCCCATGGGAAGGTCCCAGACCTTCAGCACATCCTTGCCAGCCCCTGCAGCCCCCAGCACCCTCACCAGCACCCAGCAGTGTGCTCGGGTAGTGGGGGCACCACCGTGTCCCCAGCACTGCAGGATGGGGGACGTGGCTTGCTGCACCGTGTGTGTCCCGGGCCATGCCCGCAAAGCCCCCCCGCAAAGTCCCGGGGACCCCGGCGACAGGGAAACCGAGGCACGGAGGGACCCGGGGAGGGGAGCGGGACTTACGAGCCCGGGCT
>NW_009912569.1:37901-69492 GCF_000696875.1 Nestor notabilis | reverse complement strand
GAAGGAATAAAACGGGGGGAAACCAAAGGGAGCGGGTGTGGGGATGGAGATAGAGGGGGAACAAACATCTACCTCGAAGCTGCTGAATGACGCGGAAACCCGTCGGCAGAGGCTGGGATCAGGAAGGAAACACAGATGGGAACGAGGAGGATCACTGCCCGGGATGGATCCGAGTACAGGGAGATGCCCCTATGTTGCACAGCCAAAGCCTCCCCTGTCTTCCCAGGGCCCAGCCTACCTCCCCCCTCCTTGGGCTCCCCCAACACTCGTGCTCAATGGGACCAAAAAGGATTTATCAATGCAATGATGGCAAATGACATTGTCCAACCACCGCGGTGCTGGGACTGATGCTTCCACTGGTGAGGACTCTGCTGCCCGGGGTGGTCCTTCGAGCCCCAGCAGCATCCCTGGGCCAGGCTGGAAGGTGGTGGCTTTATTGTGGTTTTCTCCTCATGTTTATGACCTGACCAGTGTAGATTTTATGGTGCTTAACTCTGTATTGTTTTAACCTCCTTCCTTCCCCCTCCATCCCAGTGGATGTAAACCTTGTGGAGTGGGGATGGCAGTATTCCCAGCGGGCTCTCACACCTGGATGAGGGTTCCCTATGGTGCTTTGGGATGGGGCTGTGTGAGCATCGTGTGCGTAGCTGGATGCTCCTTCACACCCTGATCCAGGGCAGGTTCTAAACCACCTGCCTGAAGCTTTTCAGGGCTCGAAGGGATCACTCTGGACCTGAGATTGGAGCTGTCATCCCAAACCAAGCAACTGTACTGTAGTGTATGGGGCCAGACACAGCCCCACCAGTCACGGGTACTTGACTCCGCTCTGGAAATGGTGCTCACTGCTTAATGGGACCAGTATGTTGTGCACAGAGAGCCCACTGCCCTCCAGCCTTTGGGCCAGGGTGGGTTATGGTTCCACTGCATTAAGCCCCTCTGAGACATCCTGAGCCGAGCAGAGCTGGGGGGACCCCCGCAGCATCACTTGAGCTGTAGCAGTGGAGGATAACCCCGGTTTTCCTGTGGGAAAGGGGCTCAGTGGGGTATGGACATGCAGAAGGCAGCTTTGAACCTCTTGTTACAACCAGTTTCCCCCTCCAGGGTTTCGTGCAGGGTTTATTCTGTACCTCGGATGTAGCACCGTGCCCATTGCGGCTGGAGGCAACCACTCAAACGCATCACTGGGGTCTTTTACTCCGATCAAACCATCAGGGACCACTTCACTTGTTGCTTTCTCGCTGGTGAAGGTGCCTCTGAACCCATTAGCTGTGACCGGGAGCAAGGCAGAGGCTCTGCATTGAGCGATGCACTTACTGGGAGCAGCAGGAAGGAGCTCTAGGGAGGACACACAGGTGATGGGGAGGCAGAAGATGCTGTCTCAGCAGCTAGAGGCTTGCTTGGTCCCATGCAGGTGTAGCATGGAAACTCCTTGTGCCCCTTCTGCCCCAGTGCTGTGGGCAAGGGGAGGAAGAGCACAAGGAACAGGACAGAGGGAGCACAAGGATTCCCTTGCTACACCTTTCCATCAGCCTACAAACTCCTCATGACAACGTTTGGGGACCCATCCTCACGGATTGACGTAGTGTCTTTTGAACACAGGAATGTTCTGCGTCTCCACGCTGCTTGATAGAGTCATGGAATGGTTTGGGTTGGAAAGGACCTTAAGACCATCCAGTTCCAACCCCCTGCCACGGGCAGGGACGCCTCGCACTAGACCGTGTCAGGAGCAGATGCTGTGGTTGCCCTGTGAAATGGGATTCCATGTTCTAGCAAACCCAGAACTCCATTCCCATCACTTCCAGGTCTCCATTCCCATCATCAGATCCATTCTGGAGGGTTTTCCTGCGTAGCCAAGCTTTCATTTGGGGACAGAGCTCCGAGGAGCTGCCCCTTTTGTCTCTTGCCACCCCAGGAGCTGGTTTCCAAGCCACTGAGAACCTGTCACCCTTGTCTGCGGGGAGGGAAAGGACTCTTCTGCGTGTGGTTCTTTTGCCAAGTGTGCAGCAAAAGGATGGAGATGCCACTCGGACTGGCTGCTTTGTGTATACCATGTATACTGAACACCGATCTCTGCTGTGCGTGCCGCGATAGCAAACCTGAAATAAACTGTATTTAAAGTCACACGGCTCCCCAGGGCACACGGTGGTGCCCGTCTCCTTCACTTGGGGGCTGTGGAGCATCTCTTGTCGCCATCCCAGCCTCTTCGAAACCTCAACTCATTAGCTGAAGGGAAGAAAAGAGCCTTTGAAAGCCCAGCGTGGTGGTTCTGACCTGTTTCTGCTACAGGATGTGTGATGGGCAGCAACAAAGGAGCCCAGTGGTGGATCAGTCCCTGCACTGAGATGTTAAGTGCACGAGGGTGGTTGGTTTGAGCCCGGAATCAGGATGCTCTTTGTCAGGGTAACAGCACTATAGAGTTAAATGGGTTAATGTACACTGGAACAGCACTCTCACATCCTGGAACAACCCGTGTCCATGCATACCATTGTCTGGGACACACGTGCTATTCCGGAGTCATCCGCTCCGTGTGCTGACAAAGCCTTAGTCACAGCCCATTCCCACATCACCTCGGGATGGTCCAGGAAAAGCAGGGTTAGGTTCAGCCATGAGCTGACCTGGCACAGCTCCTGGTGCCCGGAACACATCCCTGCTCATTCCCAGCACAACCGCCCTGGGTCAGAGCCCTCTTTTCCTCCTATACCCATGCGAAAAGTGAAATAAACCCCTTCCTTTTCATGGGACACGCCACCAGTTCCTACAGGGAAATAAAGGATTGATACCCTGTGCCTTTTCCCACAGGAAAGCTCAGTTTCAGCCCAAATACATCCAAAGGCTCCAGCTGCAAACAGAGGCAGAGGTGGGGATTTCCACCCCATGCTGCAGCTATCCCCTGGATGAGGAGGAGAAGCCAAATTAAAACCAATGTCTTGCTCCTCCAGCATCAGGTGCCCTTAAAAATCACCCAGAGAGACAAGAAACCACAAGAGCCCCAAGTACTTACCTGGTAAGGAAGGAAGGAAGAAACGGAGCATGGATGCCAGGAACACCCAAATCCTGCTCTGTTGGCTCGGGGTGCTTTGCTATAGGGAAGCAAAAGGACTTAATGGGACTGAGCCAAATACCCACTGCTGGCACCAGGGAGGTGACCCAGGTGATGTCCTGCATCCACACCAAGCCTGAAGCTGCTGGAATAGCTTCCCAGAGTAAGAGAAATGATGGGGAGCATCATATGCAGCATCCAAGGGGAAGGGGTGGCTTTTCCCTGTGCCAGGAGATGCTGCCAGTGATGGTTCCTAGTGGTACATGGAGTTTTGTGTGAAAGGAATAAAAACGACCCCAAAATCCCTATCAAATCAAAACCTACCCCAAAAAACCCTTCCAAAAGGAACAGACCTACCCAAGCCCTCTGCTAGGACAAGTCTGTTCATATCCCTGGGTTATTTTTGCTTCCCATTCACTTTCTTCACCTTTTCCTTGTGCACTTCCCAGGCATTTCCTTTTGGCCACCTTTGGAGAAAGATGCTGGATGAGACCAACCTCTGCTCTGCCCCAAACCACTTTTCCTTCCATTTTCAGCAGTACAAATGGCATGAAAAGTGAATCTACCCCCTGTGGCACAGAGGAATGATGCCCGGCCGGTGTTCCCGATGGGACATGGAGATCTCCAGCCTCGCAAGCTCTTGTGGTAACACACAGAGCAAGTGCTAAACTCTCCCAGTGATTTAATACAGGAGTGTCCTGTGGTGCTCCAGCCAAACCACTGAGTGCTTCGCTCCAGACCATCCCTGGCTGAGGCTGAGGCTTGAAGCTGACTTTGGGCAGCGCATCCCAAATGCCTTTATGAAATGAAAACTCCATCCTGCTCCTGGGGACTGATGGCAAAGCCGTTTATTTCCCTTTGTCCTAAGCTGAAACCCAAGAAGCTTGAGAAAAAGGGGGTTATTTGAGCCATCAACTGTGTAACATCAGGGAGAGAAACCATCGAGGGTCTTGTCTTTCTGGTCAAGGCTTCCACATGGCTGCGGATCTGATCCCGAGGTTGAGATCTTGCCTTGCTGTTATCATTGCTCTTATTGTTGCTATTATTATTACCATTATTATTATTAGTGGGTTTTGCCAGGAGGCAAAAGCAAAACCAGACGTAGGTTGAACAAACAGACCTAATTGCTAACACATGTCCTGCAGAATGTGCATCCTCTGGGATGGAGGGGAATAAACTGGGAAGGGCAACACAGGGAAAAGGGGGATGTTCACCTGGGGTTGGGGATGCCAAATGAAATGCTGATGTGGAGCAGGGATGACAGGTCCCGTCACCTCCCCACCACGATAACTGCAGAGCAGAGGCTGTGCTGGGTCCTGCCCAAATCCATCAGGATAAATCCTGCTTTGCAAGCAGAAAACAGCCTTTTCCCCACTCGGGTAGCGCTGAGGACGTGTCAGTGATGGTAACCCCGGGTCAGGACTGAGCTGGGGCAGCTTTGCTGCTGTGGGGTGATGGAGACAAGCTCCAGCACCACTGCAGGAGCGGCTGGCCACCCCCCCGGTGCTGCCGGCCCTCGCTGGTGACCTGCACCAGACTAAACTTCCCCTCATCACCCTCCTCAGCCAGAAAAGTGACACGTTCCCACAGTTGCTGCTGCTCTGGGGGTTGGTGCTGGGGTTGCTTCAGGAGTTTTCTCTAATTACACATCACATCAGTGCCAAATCTGTGCGGCCGACTCCAACCTGGCAAGCAAAGACCATGCATTTATGGCACACAAACTCCCGCCTCCCTCCTTACTGGTGGCAGGAGCAGGGTTGTATCATTCCGGAGGTCTCCATCCCATCCTTTCACTCCTATAGGTGTATAATCCTCAAGGAAGCGATGGCAGAAGGAGGGAGATGGTGTTTGTGGGCCGAGGACCACGTCAGCACCTCAGAGCTGAGTACATCAGGCAGCTGGTAAAGATTATAACCCTTAACTAGGTAAAGCCCTTGGAAACAGCTTTCAAGCGCCTCCTGGGGAAGATGCTGTGCTTGGATTTAGCCTAATTCATCTCAACTTCAGCCAAGCAAGCCTGGGAGGTGGATGGGCTCCCAAAGGGTTATTTAATGTGGCTTGATTATTTGTTATTTCAAGTTCCCCCCCCCCATCCCCTTGTAACTGAATTTAACCCTGGTGAGAGGTGTTGGATTGACAGCACTGGAAATATTAAGCCCTCAAGGAAAAGCTGTTGTGGGGGCATGGAAGGAACAAGGCTGTGTGTGAGCTGAGTGTAAGGGGAGTGATTTGTACCAACAGCTGCTTTTTTGCTCTCAATTAAAAGATAGAGACCAAAGGGATTCAGCAAAGCAGCTGAGATGCTTTCAGGTGGCCAAAGCATCGGGAATGGCTGGAGCTGGCTGAGTGATGCTCTGTCCCTGAGCCACCAGAGCCCTCAGGACCCCATTTCAGTGCATAGCTGCTATAGATGCTTAAATACTGCACATCTTCCTCAGCCCTTAAGTGTGTTCTTCATTCACTTCAACACCTCCCCACTCATACAGCCTGTAAGCAACGAACTTCCCACACATGCTGGGAGTTGCTGAATCAAAAGCCTTTGGGGTGTACAGAGCTGAGAAACTATCCTAAATATATATCCCTTCCCATGGCATAGAATGAACTCTTTTTGCTTGCTAATCATAGAATCATAGAATGGTTTGGGTTGGAAAGGACCTTAAGATCATCTAGTTCCAACCCCCCTGCCATGAGCAGGGACACATCACACTAAACTATGTCACCCAAGCTTTGGCCTCTGCAACTCTCTATCATCCCAAATTATGGTGGTCACTAAGGGACCACATCCTCAGGACAGAGAGTTCAGGCTCTCTGTGACATGTGTTGTCCAGAAGCAGCCCCATATGCTATAGAAAGAGGCAGGGGAAGGACAGGGAGGGAAGATGCAGCGAGATGATGAGGCACAAGTAGACTGAGTCTACTTAAGCCTCATCCATGTGTGCATCTTAACAAAATCCTAGGGAATTTGGGAAAAGAGCCCAATATCCCACACTAGAATTAAGTGAAATTAGGGAGACTAAAGGCCATGTCTTCATCCATCTTCAGATTCCTCCAGGATTTAGGGTGAGGTGAGATCTGGTGTTTATGGGTCTTACTTAGGGTCATGCAGGATCACCGCAGCAAGGTATGGCCTTGATCACGGTATTCCCAAGCTGCCCATTAACCCCCTGGATTCAGCACTCACTTTGGAGGTGAGGATATATTAGGCAGGAAAACAAACACGGGCACTGAAAGACAGGGAAAACCTGGGCTGGGTTTTTCAATCCCAAAGGAGTGAGTGGAGAGCAAAGGAAACAAGGAGAAAGAAGAAAAACAAGGGAAGCCCAAGAGGGAGATGCTAATGCAAAGCAGCTGTTATCCTACCTGAATCCAGGGAGTTCTGGCTTCTCTGCATCCCTGGAGCAGTGCGGAGCAGCCCGAGCCCCTCCATGAGCTGGTGCCTGCAGAGGGGCAGGGAACCACGGCAGCCACAGGTGATGGGGAGGAAGGGAAATCACTTTTATGCTGTCCGCAGAGGGCTGGTTTTGCAGTTTGAAATGAGGAATCTTTGGCCCGATTCCTTTAAGCCTGTTTTTTCCCTGCTTTTGAGGAAGAGAAAGGGAAGCAAAAAGAGACAACATGGATCTGCCTTCCAGCCCTTTGGACTGTCCCCTCAAGAGTAACGACCTGATGTCTTGAAGAACACGTGAAGCACATGTTTAAGGCATTTAAGCTGCTCTTTATTTAAGACTAAGTCCGTCTCCAGTATAAGTGATCTTTCCTTTTTCCCTTTTTGTGCCCTTTTCCTCTTTCTTTCTATTTTCTCTTTCCCCTTTGCCTTTTCCTTTTTCCCCTTTCCCTTTTTCCTTTCCCCTTCCCCTTCCCTCCCATCCCCAAGGCAGATGCGATTAGACAGGCCCCAGGGATCTATAGAAAGCCAGCAGAAGGTGGTTTTCCAGCCGCTGCCAATGTTTCCCATTTGGACCTGACAGAGAGAAGGACTCAGCACCTCATGTGCGAGTGTGGAGGAGTCAATGGGTTTGTTTCCTTTCAGTAAAGAATAACAAACCCACCATAAAGGCACATCCCTGCCCCTCGCTCTGCTTCGGGTACCGCACTGCGCCTCTTCTTCCTCTCTTCCACCTCAGTTTCGCCTTCTTCCCGCTGCTGCAGAGCCACAAAGCACCAGGAATCCTGCTTGTGATTCATCCTGCTTCACACTCTTCCTCCTCCCGCTCCGTGGTGTGGGGATGCAGCCCCAGCAAGGGTTAACTTCCAGCTGCCTTTTCCCATTTTCCCTTTTAATATTGCCTGTGAAAAAAAACAAACAGAGGCGAATCCCACCCTCTCCCTGGAGACTCTTCCTTGGCTTGTTCCAGAGAACACAAAAGAATCATGATTTGTCCTATATTTTCTGTTTCAGCAGCCTCGGGGATGGAGTAATGAGACACAAAGTGAACATGGAAAGCAATAAACCCACGTACTGAATAACTGATAGAAGTGGAGAGGGAAGGAAGATGCCACATTCCCCCTGTGGCACTGAATGAACCAAACCTCGCTTTGGGACAGAGAGATGCTGGGTGGGAATGAAGCACAGACATGTAGAAAAAGGACCTAAATCCTCCTTATTGTGGGTAGGGAGTCCAAATATTTGGGGATCAATCCTTTATAGAGCAGCAGTGAGATATTTCACCTTAATATGAGCCTGTGTTTGCTCATATTAAGGTGAAGCTCCCTAGGGATGGGATGTTCTGGTTCTGCTTCCCACATGCTGCTGTTTCCACCTCTCCATCATGCCTTTTGCACCTTTTAGTCCTCTCCCAATGGCTTTTTTATCCCTTAAATCAATTTGCCTCTATCTATCTATCTATCTATCTAACCATCTATCTTCTAGTCTTGTGGCTGTAGGGTTGTTTTGTGTCAAACCACCTCTGAAGCTAGAAGCAACCTCGAGTTCTCACACAAATCCAAGTTCAAGCCTATGTTATATATACAAAGACACAATATGGTGCTCCTCTGAGTAGAAATATTTAGGGTTTGGCTAAAATACTGTGGAAAATAATGCAAAGAAAGTGGCAAAATGAGGAACCAGCATTGCCAGGGGTCAGGGGCTCCTCCTTTCTCCACTTGCTGTCAGGTTGTATGTGCTAAAGCACCACAGGCAGCAGCTCATTGCCCACATCTGGTCCCCCCCATCATGGTTTGGGCTACCCGAGTTCACATCTGGATGCAGCCAGTATTTCCAAGGCCTTTTCACATCTCACTGAAGAGAGATCCTGTGTTTTCCTTTCCTGGAGAAGAGGATTTGTGTGGTTTTGCCCCTAATCTCCCATCTCCAAACTCCTGGAGCCGATAATGAAAAGCTTCCCTCCGTGTTGGGACTGTGGCTTTCCTAGATTAAGAACTGCTCCTCAAGGAAGCCCACAACCATAACAAATCCATTTGCTAAGATAACATTAGTTCAGGATGGTGGCTGCTTTCCTACACATGCTGCAGCTTGGCTCCTTATGGAGACTAAGTATTCCCGACTAACAAACCTTCCTAAACCTCCGGAGCGTGCCCTGCAATGGTGACATCCATCCCAGCGTGGATGATTTGGGCAACCTGATCTAGCTGAAGGTATCCCTGCTCATTGCAGGTTGGACTACACGAGCTTGGAGGTCCCTTCCAAGCCAAACTGTTCTATGATCCCATGGTTTGAGTCGCAAGCTGGGCTGAACTGGAGCCAAACAAGAGGTACCAGGATGACTGAGGGGGTTTGGGGATGCTGCAGGTTGCACCATTGCCTCCTGCATCCCACCACCACCCAAAAAGGGCCAGTTCCAGCAGCTCCAGCAGCCGCATCCCCTTTCCCTCCTCACCCACCATGGAGGAAAACCTTTTCCCTTACCCTCTTGGCACATCCCTGCCTGCTAAACATTAACATCTGCTGAGTCAAACCCAGTTTGCTGGGAGTGTTTGTACAGGCTTTGCAATCCCTGCTTCCATGTTTACTCACATCGAGATTGTTTGAAGCTGATCCAGCAGGGAAATGACTGTGGGTGAGTTTGGGAGGACTCAGGGCAAGGTGACATCTGTCCCCAAGCTTGGCATCACCTTGTTTCAGGGACACCAAACACAACCCGTGGATCAGGGCGTGAATAAAACAGGGAGCGCTGAGAGGAATAGGAATGGGGCAGGAGGATGATATATGGATGTTGCTGTGAAGGAGGGAGAGGTGCAGCATTCCCAGCTGGTGTCACCCCCGTTGGTGACAAGGCCCCTCCTGGCTCAGGGTTGGGAAGGCAAATGAGAGAGGAGATGATGCTCGAGGGCTCAGAATGGTTGGAGTTGGAAGGGACCTTAAAGCTCATCCTTAAAGCCGCGGGCAGGGACACCTTCCACTAGAGCAGGTTGCTCCAAGCCCTGTCCAGCTTTCTCAGCCTCATAGATGCCCCTATTCCCCTAAAAAGATGAAAGTGAGGGTGTGGGATTGAAGCAGGAGGGAAAGAAACATTGATAGAGACCATCTAGACATACAACCATGAACTGGGATGCTCCTGAGCTTTCAGCTACTGCTTAAAGACTCCAAACCTACGCCTTACCCTAAGCTGTTCAGAAGACATCCCAACACATCCTCTAAATGCCAGTGGAGGAAGCAAGCAGGGCTCTGACTGCAGCTGATGGCAAGAGGATGGTTTCCCAGCAGGAAGCTTTTGGGGGCAGAAGGATGGTGGGAAGAGCCACGGGCAGCTTGATGGGTTGGCCTCAGACTTGCGTTGCTGCAGGGGGAAGGGATGTTCCCCAGGGAGGAGGGAAACAGGAGCCTCAAAGGAGGGAGAAATTCCTTCTTATTCGCTGCTTTCTCCAGAAATCCAAAGATCACAAGTAGCCTGAGAAGGGGGCTGCTCAGCAGATGGGCTTCGGGCCCTTTTGGGAAGCTTGCTGTTCCTGCTGCTGGGAATCCACCATGGGAATGTGATCTCCGGAGGCTGCGAAGCTGCAGACCCACGAGGGCTGTGCCTTGCCCTGAACCCTGGATGGGAGCCCAGCTCTGATCCTGCTCCATTTAAGCCGTGCCACTGAACGCCTTCCCCAGCCTTTCTCTAGACCTTGCCCAGCTCTGCAAGGCCACCCTGTGCCCCACAGGCTGGAGCCAGAGGCATTAACCCCCCCCCAACCATCCCCAGAAAGCCACTTTCTGTCCCCAAACCATGTCCTCTGCCCTTTACTTCTTCACAGCGCTCCTGCCTCCAAGCCAATGTCATATCTGCTCTCATCAAAGCCTTTCCCAGTGCCCTTTCCCAGCACTGCTGGCTTCCTCCAGCCGTTTCTGGATGTCCCCTTGCCTGGGGACATTGTGCTCCTCGGCACAATCCCTCCTGCTCATTGCACAAGCTGGGTCGAATGCCAAGATCTGGGAATTGGATGGGATTTCTCACTGGGATGCTCCAAATGATCCTTATGGGCAACTGATTTACCTCCTTTGTGGCCCCTTGAGCAACCTGTATAAACCAGGGCATTGGCCTCAAGCTGTGGCTGCTCAGATTTCCCCAAATGGCCGCATTTTGCCTGGGGAGGGGACAAATAAGGTGCAAATTTGGTGCAGACTGCAGGGATTCTGGGATTAGAGCTGGGATGGGGCACTGGATGGTGCCAGCTTGGGCAAGAACAGCAGGAAAGCTCATGGAAAAAGGGGAATCAAAGATCTTCACTGGGGTTTCAAAGTGCAGAGATTAGAAGTCTATCTTTCCCCCCCCATTCCTTATCTAAACCCAAAGACAGCACCTCACTGGGACACGATCCAGGCAACAAAGTGTCCTTGTATCCTTCATCCAGCACAAGCTCAGGGGAATTAACAACTAGGACAAGAGTTTTCCAAGCTCTGGGACATTCTGGGAAGAGCTGCAACCCCCTGAGCTCCGGCCAGCTCATTCCTTTGGTTTTCCTGTAAAAAATCCCAGTTTAGGACCTGCTTGGCAGAGCTTTGCCTCCTGCCATCTCCCTGTGAGGGAGGGAAACAGGTTGGGTTGAGCAGATTGGTGGCTCCCAATAGACAAGGGTTGGAAATTAAAGGGGTGGTTTGGGGTTGTGCTTTAAGCATCTCTGCACGGAGAGGAACGTGGGTTGCCCCTGGAGTGCAGCCTCCCCTGAGCATTGGTTTCATTCTGGAGCACTTAATGCCTTGTGTTTATGAGAGCAAGAAAATATTTACTTGGGGATGAAGGAGCAGGGAGAGGGGATGGGATTTTATAGGCCCTGGTTTGGAAAGAGGCTTCTATAGAAATAACAGGGCATTAAAGATCAAACCCAAAGAGCACCATCCCCAACAGCCCAGCACTGAGCAGAACAAAGTCTGCACGACCCCGAGGATGGTGCTGGATGATGGAGCCAGCCCTTCCCTGTGTTTCATGGCTTTATGTTGTTAGTTGAGCTCTCCTCAGCATTTGACCTTTTGCAAAGCCCTACCCCAGGCTTTTACCTCCTGCTTCCATGAGGATGGACATTTGGGGGTGATGCTGATGCTGGAGGCTCTCCAGGGAGACGGGCTCAGATGATTCCCAAGCTGCTGGCAGAGAGCAGGAGGAATTCCAGTGTGGAGCAGCAGCAGCCTGGATCCCGGCCGGCTGGGCTCTTGCTCCTGACTTGCAGGGTGGAAATATGAAGTGCTAATTCCCTTTTCCCTAGGGATCTGGGCCAGCATGAGCCAGGGTTATCGGGCACCCTACAGAAAGGCCACGCACGGGGGGGAACGGCGCTATTCAGCCCCATAGCACAGCCAGTTCGGCTCTTCTGCCTTATTGTTAAAGGGCATTTTGTTTCCAGTGAGAAAAGGGCCCAAAGCGGTGACATCCATGAGAAAGGCACGTCTGTGTCATGCCAACATAAGACCCTTTTTGTGGCCCTGATCACCAGGCTGTGGTGACATTGTATTGGTGCTACGATGCGCCGACGTACACAGGCTGTGCATTGTGAGAGGCATTTCCAAGGGCAGATCAGGGCCTGGCCACGCTGTGGAGTGTCAGCACGACCCTCTCCCTTGGCACGAGCTCCTTGGGAAATCAATGGGGTATTGTCTGCTAAGGGCACAGCATAGAGCAGAGAACAGCTTGGAGTGGTGGCAGAGAGGTCAAGAGCATTGCTGAGCTGCCCTTGGAGCCTAGAAACCAACCGTGTCCTGGGCTGCATCCCCAGCAGCGTGAGCAGCAGGTCAAGGGAGGGGATTCTCCCCCTTTACTCTCTTGAGTTTCCATCCCCTGATCTGCAAAACACCAAAAGATCCAACAAATGCAGCCACTGTCACCGATTACCCCAAAATCTGCTGGCGCAAGGCTTCTAAATAACCCCTAAACCACCCCTCTCACTGCTGTGACACCTTGCTCTTGCTCCTCCACTTATGGAAGCCACGAGCATGGTGAAGTTTCAACAAGGATGGGGTTGGGGCTGGAAGGAATCTGCAACCTAAATGCCCCCAGACTCTGCAGACACCAGGACATGGGCCTGACCCAATGTGCTTGTTGCAGATGATGAGTGGGTTTGTTCACCAAAGCCCTACCTGGCTGCAGGGAGGGATCACACCGGGAGAGGATCTGTCACTGTGGACACAACTATGGGGTGATGGTGGCACCACCAAGGAGTACAGCTTGATGCTCTGCTTGGCCTCTGAAAGAAGCAAGCCTGCCTTGCTGAAGGTTGCTGAGATCCCATTGCTGAGCTCAGGGGACATCTGATTAAAGGAAGGGGTTTGTAGATAACCACAGGAAGAAGGAGGCAATGTTAGGACCGAGCAGCTCTGTTCCCAAATTCCTGCTTCATGCACATGGTATGATTTTCCCCGCTTGAATTCCTCACATCTATTCAGACCACATCTGACTTCTATCCCCAGCACGTCTGGATGACTGGCGAGAGAAAACTAAAGCTGGGAGGATGGAGATAAGGTTTCTGATGCTGGAAATCACTTTATCCCCCTGCTCCCGGGGGCTACCTGCAGCACATCAGAATTCCTCTATGGAAAATCACAGGCTTTTCCAAGGCTCCCAAGAAAGCCCTGCTTCCCTGCCTATCTCACTGATGCTCTGCAGACAAAATCTCCCTCCGTGCCCAACACAGATGATGTTTTCTGTGTCTCAGCCCCACCATAAACAATGAGTCAGCTAATCCAAACCACATGGCTGGAGGTCAACCCAGGGCACGGGCCCGATCTCGAGCAGCACAACCACATCTCCAGCAAAACCAGTAAGAATCAGACACTGGTGGAGAAACACCCTCCTGCTCCTGTGGCAGCAGAGCTGAGGCCCCTCGGTGTCACCCAGTGCCAGGGCTGGTGGCACCAACCTGGGGATGCTCCTCAGGGATGAGTTGGCTTCCTCCATCCCCTGGTCTGTGTTGCTTGGCAGCTGATTCTGCCTTCTCCACTCTCTTGCTGCTCCATCCCTCTTCCTTTCGGGGTTATTTCTATCCCCATTTCGGGCTCCCCTTTCTTTTGTTTCCCTGTTCCTCACCTTTCTCTCTTCCAAACGCCTGGCTGGGACATGCTTGCATGGAGGAAAATCCAAGCCCCAGCCAGCTGCCAGCTCTGCCTTTGGCCTATTGCTCTGGTTTCATGCTTGACTCTTAATTCCACAGCTTATACAGCAGAGAGCTCCGGGCCAAAGCGAACGTCTCAGGAACCTGCCAGAAACCTCAGCTTTTCCTAAGCTCCATAAACAGCTTCCTGCCTCCATCCCTGCACCTGCTGCCTGTGCCATGCTGCCCGATGGGGATGCTCGTCCATCCTGGGGGGGATGGATGTCCCTGGGGCGCTCCACGCTGCCCTGCGAACACTGCACTGCTCCCTGTGCCAATGGGAAATGAGCTAATGACATTGCTCCCTCGGGATCAGGCTGTTTTTCCTGGCAGGTTGGGCACCAGCCCTGTCCAAAAACGTGTGTTTGCACAACTTCTTTATCCTGGGGTGTTTCACAGGCTGGAGCATCCTTTGAGGGCTTGGTGCCCGCACAGCCGGTGCCTGATCCCTGTGTCTGGAATCTGGGTCTGAAGGAGGAGGATTTGTTATTGATGGTCTCTTGGTGCCACATCTGAGTGTTGTGACAGGCTTACTTGAGGCTGGAGCAGTGGAGAAATTCAGTGTCACTGTTAGCTCCTGTGTGACCATGGGGCAATGCAGGAGGCAGGCAAGGAGGGACAGGGGACAGGGGTGAAGGTGTCCCAGGTGAAGGGATGCCCAGAAAAGCACCAGCATGTAAGCCATGGGAAGAGAAGAAAGGAAAACACTCCACTCCTTGCTTACCTGAACCATTGCATTCCATACTTTTCCATTTCCACATGAGTAAAACCAAAGCAACCACTGCAGCGACTTAGTGATGGAAGTGGAACATCTAAGAGAAGAGAAAGCAAATGCTGTGATTAGGAGCTTTACCTTCCCAGGGCACTGAGATACTCTTTGGACACTGAACTACAATGTCTTTTTTCATGTCCTTTTCCCTCCCTCGCTGTTTTCGGAACAAACAAAACCTCAGATGCCAACAAGCAGCAGGATCAGGATCTGGGGTGCTTATTCCTGACTGATGTGTTTGGGATGAAGTCAGCGCGATGCACTAAGCTGTGCCTCAGTCTGCTCTATCTGCAGTGGCACTTTTGGAGCAACAAGTGCTTTCTAATCCTCCTCCTGTCCAGCTTTTACTGGGGATGGACCACTTCATCCTGGTGAGGATGCTGCCAATTACTGAGCACCATCTGCTGGCACCTTAGGTCTTAACTCACTATTTACCTGGATGTGACATGGGACATCCTCTTCCTCACTGCTTTGCTCAACAGTCAAACAACCTCTTCTCTGTGGGGTCTGGCTCGTCCATGCACTGAGGTTTTCTGTGGGTGTTCTACACGGGGAGGACCTAAAACACACATAAAAGGTGTGATAAGAAAACCAGCGTGTGATGGGTAAATGCTGCTCTGTAGAGGGCCAAGGCGAAATCTCCCCTTGGGGGCAGGACTTCACCCATAAACTAATCATAACAGTGAATCCAGAGCTTAAATTCATCACACTGGTGGTGTCCTTCCCGAATGGGAGATGAAAACCAGGAGATGGTGCAGGGTTTCACTGCAGGACATAAAGCCGTTTCCTCCTGTATAAATCACCTGGATATTTTAGCTTGCCCTGAGGCCTAAAACAGTGATTCCAGACTCCAGTGTGCTGCTTGGTAATTCCTCCTGGCAGCTGGCTCCATCCATCTCCAGCACAGGCACGTAACTCAGGCCTGGGACAAGTGTTGATTTACAGCTTCAGCGAGGAAATCAGCAGAAAATCATGGCAGTGCAAACTGATGTTTTCCTTCTCATGTGCGAGGTGAAAGGTCCTGGGACTGAGAACAACAGCCCTCGGGCTCATGTAGGGAGACAAACCACAGGCTGTTCTCACCCGTGCCTTCCAGTGCCTAAAAGGGCTCCAGGAAACCTGGAGAGGGGCTTTGGGACAGGGGAGGGAGGGACAGGACAAGGGGAATGGCTTGAACCTGCCACAGGGGAGATTGAAGCTGTGGCTGCCCCATCCCTGGCATCGTTTGAGGGCAGGTTGGACACAGGGGCTTGGAGCAACCTGCTCTAGTGGAAGGTGTCCCTGTCCCTCAAAGCCCAGTGTAAATCCATGTGAAATCCAACTTACTGCACAGGAAGCAGAGGGTAATGATGCCCTTTAGGTGCATTAACCAAGTGTGTAATGTTATACGGGATGACTCTGGCGCAGTGTAAAGGAGCTTGTGTTTCCCAGCATGTCCATCTCTCCTGTGTGCTGCTCTGCTGCCACTACAGGAATGTGAAGTTTTCAGGACTTCAAAGCCCCTCTTCCAGTCTGGGCTGTGTGATCCAAGCCAAAGTGCGGCCTTAATCCATCATCCACAAAAAGGGATGTTTGTATATTTGTGTAAAATGACAGATTGGAGGGACCCGGAGCTGGAAACCAGATGCTTTCCCAAGAAATTAAAAGAGCTAAGGGTTTAGAAATGCAGGAACACAGGGCAGAAAACATTACTGTGGCTATTGCCTTGAAAAACACTGATCCTTGGCTTTCCAGAGCCTGTTGAATGGGAAAAGGCAGCATCTCCATGAGCATCACAGGTGAACCAAGGAAGATGAGATGAGGTCCCACAGTAAGTCAGTGCTGGAGGGGAAAGCAGCAGCCGGTTGTCCCTCTGGATGAGAAGAGGTTCTTAGCTTTCAGTTCCCAATTGTTCCACCACAAATAAGTCCATCCTGGGGCCAGTAAGGCAGCAAGTCAACATCCATCATCATTTAGAGCTCACTCTCTTTTCCAAACAAATATCCATCAGGAAGGGTGGATATCACATGCAAAAGTTGGTCTCTGTGAAGCCTCTTCATTGCATCGTCCCACTGGCTTCTCTCCAAGTTGAAAAGCAAAGGACAGTAGAGGGCTGAAACCCTTCATGAAGTGCTACCAAGCTGTGAAAGCACGTGGTGATCTCCTTCCTGGCTTGGATTTCTTTCTTTCCGTGGTGTTTTTTTCCTCTATAACCGTTTGGATTTGGTCATAAGCAGGAAAAGCTGCTCTTGTTAGAGCTGAAAATCCCCCCTGAGAGCCAGAGCGATGAGATCTGAGGTCAGGCTTGGGCTGTGCAGATGGAAAGGAAACCTCCTGCATGATCCCAAGAAGAGGGGCAGTTCCTGCTGTCCTCCAGCATCTCTTGGTGATCCCAAAGGTCTTTTCCAACCGAGCTGATTCTATGATTCTGTGATCTCGTGGGCACAAGCCTTGTCTGGGGCTGTGGGATGCTCTTCGCACCCTCTGTTAAAAGGCACCCAAAGTGGATTGAAATCCCTCTGTGCACTTCTGCAGGGGCTTTACCAGCCTTCAAACAGCCCCTGGGGGGAGAATTGACTCCCCACCACAGTCCCATCCACATGGGGCATGTGAGGAGAAAGCATTCCCATCCCTGACTGAGCAAAGGATGTTGCTCCATCCATCGCTGGGGACACATTCCCAGTGGGATGGTGGCTGCGAGCCAGGCAGGGTGTTAACAGTTTGATGTTAAAGCTGCTACAAACATGCAGGGGAAGCTGGAAAGCAGCTGAGTCTGTAAAAAGGAAGATCAGGCCCCAGGTGCTATCCAGGAACAGGGGAAATTGCTTTTCTTCTGTGTTTTGGAAGTGCTGGGAAGCTTCTCAGCCACCAACATGGGATCAACTGTCGGCCTCTGGGTCCTGCCGGTCCACTGGAAAACCATTGGGATTTGTTGTGCTGCCTTATGCATGTAAGAGGGGGTTTATGCACTGATGTGCCCAGGGGTGAAGCATTCCCTGCTGTTCCCGAAGGCCCATGCAGAGAATCCTGTTTTGTGACGAGCCACGTGTCCGATGGGGGTGACCACTGGTATGTGTGGCAATGCCAGAAGTGAATGAAACTCCTCCCTGGGGAAGGGGCTCAATTGCTTTTGGCTGCAAAATTTGCAACATTTACATGATTTTTCCCCCAAAATATCTCCTTGGAAAATGCCTTCTGTGTTTGGATTCCAAGCACAAAGAAGCCCACGCTTTGGATTGTGCAAGGAATCATTTTTAGCTTTGAAAGCCGCCTAATTTTAGCCAAACGTGGGGAACAGACTTGGAATAGGATCCATGGCCATTGGAAGGGCTTAAGAGAGCTTTGAGGAGTCTGCTGACAAGGGAGTGTTGGCCTGTTGTCACCTTTCAGTTGCAATGAGTTGAGCTTGCTGCTGCAAGACAAGCAGTAGGGAGGAGGACACACGAGCCCTTGCAGTGATAGGTGCTGTGGAAGCATGGATCCAGAAGACCATCCCTGCAGTAAACTGCTCATCCACAAGGATCTGGGGTGCTCCTGCCTTCTCCTGAGCTTGTCGACTGCTGGAAATGAAGGTTGGAAGGAAGGGATGGGGAGGAAAAAGAGCAGAAAAGATAAAAGGACAGAGAGAATCACTGATTTTTACCACTGAATTTCTTTCTTCGAGTGGGAGCTGCTTTAATAATATGCACAAAGAGTGAATAATACCTTAAAATATTCCCAGAGAATGAATAATGTGGAATAATATTCACAGAGCATTTATTTGACTAATTTCCCTTAGTGCTTTTGGATCAGGATCTGACAACTCTGGATCTTAAAGGGGAGATCTGCATTTGACTTCCTTGGGTCTGGATCAAGCCTCAAACACCTCAAAACCCCCATGTTCAAGGAAGCATCGCCAAAGGGTCACCCAATATACCTCCAGTAAATGGTTTGGGTCACTTTTCCCTGCTGATCCACAAATACATTATGTGCCAATAAATGGAAGCAGAAGTGGCTTGGCCAGATGTTCCACAGGGGCCCCAGGGAGTTGTGGTGCAGAAAGGGTAAAATAGAGGGGGAGAAAAGGGGAAAAAGAAGCCCATAAAACCTCAAATATTAACATCCCAAACTCGTGTGCAGCAGCTGTGCCCCTGTTATGGAGCGAGGTGCAATGCCCTGGCTGGGGGGACGTGCCAAAAGCAGGATATGGGAAAAGACTGTTTCAAACCCAGGTGGATTACACCTTTATTCCTGTCTAAATGACATCTGAATGCTCTGGCTACTCTGGAGGTGTTGGTGGGACACGCTGGGGTTGAATGAGGTTGGGGTGTCCTGCTAACCATGTCCAGAGTGACCCCAGTGGCCCTGGCATCTCCTTGTCATAGAATCCCAGCCTGGTTTGTGTTGGAAAGGACCTTAAAGCTCATCCACTTCCAACCCCCTGCCATGGGCAGGGACACCTTCCACTAGAGCAGGTTGCTCCAAGCCCCTGTGTCCAACCTGCTCTTGTCCCCTCCCCAGGCCACCCTTCCCCATCCTCCTGTTATGTGCAACCCACTTCTGCCAGCTACAACACCCCATCCTTGTGCCCTGTGTCACCTCCAGGTCAGCTCCATCCTGATTTCAGTGCTGGGATGGTCACCAAAGCAGCTCCTTTTCCAGGCAGTTGGACATCTCCTGGTGTTTGTCCCATGGGTACTGCTCGGCTCCTGTCTCCCATGGGAGAAGCAGGCAGGTTGAATGTCTCTGCATGTCCTGCAAGGCTGGGCTTGCTCCTCTTCCAGACCATACGGATCCTTCTCAGAGCTTCTTGAGCTGGAGAATCACTGTGAATTAATCATGAATTAAAGCCTTGGTGACTCTGACAGTGTAAATCACATGTGATGTGTGCCCTGAGCACCCTCCATGCTGCTCTGCCACCCCAGACCCACCCAAGTGACACTTGGGTGCAAGATGCCACCCTGCAAATAACCACCCCCCATAGATATGTCTGGAATGGGGTGCACAGACTGATGTGTTGAGCAGTATGGTCATTTTGGGGGGTGTTGTGGGCAGCTGGACCAAGAAGAGGTGACAAATGAGCTGCGTGGGTACAAGAAGGAAGGTGGGTGCAAGAAGGAAGCAAACCTCAGCCTTTACCTTGGAGGGCAACGGGTCTGAGCGCTCCTTAACCCACCAGAAAGTGGAGATTTACAGATAAAGAAGGCCCCTTTGTTTTGTTTTTGCAGCTGGAAAGAGAAGGGAACGTTCCCACAGAGGAACCACCCTATTTACTGGGGGTTTAATCCTTTTTGCTTGTATTGTGGTTGAGCTGAGCTGCACCACGTCCCTCCAGTTCTCCCCAATGCAGGATTTTCTCACTTTCCAGTAAACTGCAGTTACCATGGAGAGGGCTGAGACAAGCCAAATGCAAAACACTGGAAACTACACCCAAACTCCGTGCAGCCATATCAAACAGTTAATTAGAACGAGGGTCCATGTGTTTCCCATTCCCTGGAATGGTTTGAATCAATTGCCCTGTGATTTATCACCTGCTCGCTGTGTGAACGGTTCAGCTCCGCTTTCGTGCATGTTTCTCTGCTGTACAGAGAAAGAGAAAAAGGGGATATTGAGAACTTTCAGAACAAGCCAATCATTAAAGAACCAATTCCCCCAGTATAAATCTCCCACTGGAATCACACGCTTTGGATCTCGGTGGGATTTCTAGCCTTTGGCAACAGGGAAAAAGGAGAGGGAGCTTTTGCCTTGTTTTGATTTTGGAGAGTGGAAGATCCCACTGTGCCTGCCCATTCCCAGGGCTGTGTTAGACTGTGCCCAGATGGGAAGTCAGACCAGTGTGTTTCCCTGGGGCTGTTTCCTTTCCCACTGCACGTGAAGTTGGGCGGGTGGGAGGCAGGAAGGAGGTGGCTGGAGAGGACAGAGGGAGAAGAAGAAGAAATCCCCTCTTCCCACAAGATCATAGAATCATGGCATGGTTTGGGTTGAAGGGACCTTAAAGCTCATCCAGTCCCAACCCCCTGCCACGGGCAGGGACACCTTCCGCTAGAGCAGGTTGCTCCAAGCCCCTGTGTCCAACCTGGCCTTGAACACTGCCAGGGATGGGGCAGCCACAGCTTCTCTGGGCACCCTGTGCCAGCACCTCAGCACCCTCACAGGGAAGAGCTTCTGCCTCAGAGCTCATCTCAGTCTCCCCTCTGGCAGGGTCAAGCCATTCCCCTTGTCCTGTCCCTCCATCCCTTGTCCAAAGCCCCTCTCCAGGTTTCCTGTAGCCCCTTTAAGCACTGGAAGACTGTTACAAGCTCTCCTCTTGATGCACGAAGTCGTCTACCTGGTAAGAGGTGACACCTCGCTGCACACTGTGGTGGTGGCAGAGGTGCTTCTTTGACATGGCAAAGTGGAAAGCGGTTGGCCAAGTGGGTAACAGCAACACGTCGATGGGAAAACACCTGGAAAGTTCCATTCCTGAGCCTGCTGTGTCCTTCCCTGCTCCCCCTGCACAAGGCAGAGGGGGAAAAACACACCTTGGTCTTGCCTTGCATGCAAGTGCTTTGAAGCAGGGATGCTTCCTCCCACAGGGAGAGCCCTAGCATCCAAATGAGATGTCTCAGAGGAGATCCCTTTGTGTTTCAGCTCTTTCCAAAGCAAGCTGACCTGCTTTTCTCTCTGCCATCTCCTTTTGAATCCTAAGCTGCCAAGTGATGCCTTTGCAGTGGATTCATGGGAACATCGGAGTCATCCATTCCCTTGCCCTGGTGAAACCTGGCTGGGATGTGTGAGGCTGATTGGGGACCCTGCACATTTATCTAACACATCCCCCAAAGCAGCTGTTGGCCTGGAAGGTGGCTGCACCTCTCCTGATCCACATTCCACCTTTCCTGCCAAGACTGGGGGAGAGGGGGAATAAAAACTGCTTTCCTAGCATTAGCAGATGATTGAAAAACCTTGCAGCAAGCCCAGCCAAGTGTGATACCAGCTCCTCCAAGAGAGACCCAGAAGGGTTTGACTGGGTGGTTTGGGAGGGAAGGTCCCACTTAAGAGGGCTGGGAATGAAGGTTTTTCCCTCCCACAGTAGAGGATGCAACAGAGGAAATCTCTATTCAAGGGGAAACTGAGGCAGGGACAAGAAGTGGGGCTGAAACAGCCCTTTATCCACATCCTCTGCTCCCACAGTGAACATATAATGCACACGCTGGCTTGGCTTGAAGCCTATTTACCTTGTCACTGCTCTGCTTGCAGCCAGCCTCACTTCTGCCCCAACCCTGGCCATGGGGATATCTGCTCCATGTCTTCAGATGGGGCAGAGGGCTGGAGAAGGTCTCCTTCTTCAACAGAAAAGGTCAGGTTTGTGCCTCAGTTTCCCCTCTCACTGCAAAGCAAATAGCTGGTGGTAAGGGGTGCATGGTGCTGCCTTGGGAAGGTGTGAAGCACGGAAATGGATGAAAACCCCACAGGGATGCTTTGTTCTGGCTGGGAAATTGCTGTTTCTATTGCCTGGGCCCCTGCAATCTGCAAGGAAGGAAACTGGCCTCAAGCAGCAGGAAAAAAGAGACATTTCCCAGGAATTTCCACAGGTTTTCCCACCCTGGGAATAAGCAGAAGCAGTGGGGGTGTGCCCTGAGGTTGCTGCAACCGTTGGCACTACCAGGGTTAAGTAGGGATGCTTCGGGGACAACCCTGCCGTAGTTCATGAATGCTTCCTTAAGCTGGGAAGCTTCTGCACTGGATTTCATCTCAGCCTTGCAGCAGCGACCCTGTGAAACCACAAGGAAACCACCGACGCCTCATTTTGGGGCTGTGGGATGCTCCCCCCAGCCTCAGGCTGTCAGCAGGAGCGAGCTCTGCTCACTGCTCCAGGCCCCTCTGATGGAAATGGATGTGGGGTTTAGGGCTGCCGCTGGGCAGAGCTGCCTGTGGGGAGTTTCCCAGCGAAGCCAAGTGAAGAACGGGCTGTTTCCTCAAGGAAAAAGGAGAGAGGTTGTGCTGGAAGGCCCCAAAACCTCCCAGCATGAGGGAAGAAGATGGCAGAGAGGTTTGCAAGGCAAAAGGGAATGAGGCTTGCAGAGAGGAATGACCTCTGCGAAGTGCTCCGAGGAGAAGCGGCTTGGAAAGGAGGAGCTACAGATGTGTGAGTGATGGATCCAAGATAATTCCAGCAGGGATCCAGCTCAAATGGGCAGCTTTTCATCAGCGCAATATGCTCCCTTCCACGACAGGCCCTCTTCAAACTCTCTGACAGATTCAACCCCATTCCTCCCATCTTTGTTTTCCAAATCACTGTTGAAGTGTTGCAGCATTTAGGGGACTCTTACCCCAGCCTGGGGGGGAATGAAGCTTTGCATCACGTTGCATTAAGTCCCTTTGGTCCCTCAGGACTCTGCCAGTGCTGCACAAATCACCATTAGAGCTGCCAAAACTACTACACACACCCCAAAGGCTTCCAACAGGGTGTTTGTCACTGCTGCAACCTGCAGGAGTAATGAATAGGGATGAGCAGAGGCAGAGTTTGCTTTGCAGGTGTATGTGTGCCTTATACAAGGGGAAAGAAAGCCAACCCAATCTGCTCGGAAACATGAAGAGCTAAACCTGCTTCATCTGCAGGTCCCAGTGTGATACAGGAAGGCTCTGTGCAGGGGGGGGTGATGGCAGGGGGGGTTGCTGGCCAAATTTACAAGGACATGTAGTGACAAGACAAGGGGGAATGGCTTTAAACTGACAGAGGGGAGATTGAGATTACATATTAGGACAAAATTCTTCACTATGATCAGTTTTAAGGTCCATTCCAACCCAAACCAGTCTGTGATTCTATTCTATTATGATATACTCACAAATCATCCAGAATATCATGGTCTCTGATGGAAAACTAGATGGAACAAGTGCAGGACAGGGATGCAAGGCCAAGCACTCATGGGTGGTTAGGTCCCAAAGATGCAGGTAGATATACAGAGCCATTTGCAGAGAGATCTGGACCCCTGTTTCTAGTTGAGTGCTGTATTGCTCTGAAAACAAACCCCTTTGTCATGTCTAAAGCCAAGAATACAAAACTACACCAGCAGGTTGGACACAGGGGCTTGGAGCAACCTGCTCTAGTGGAAGGTGTCCCTGCCCGTGGCAGGGGCTTGGAGCTGGAGGAGCTTTAAGGTCCTTTCCAACCCAAACCAGCCTGGGATTCCATGAAAATGTAGGATCCTGGACTGGATCCTCGTGATCCCAGACTCTAAAATAGCTTCAGTTAATGTAATGATCCAGGTAAGCACAGGACATGCTCCAACCCTGCTCTAGGTGAATGGCAGGGGGCAGGTTTTGGTGCTGGGAGCCTGGGTTCTGCTGCCTTTCCAATTTATCAGGGAGACTCTGTGGTTTGTGCCTTTTAGGATATTTAATGGGGTATTATTTGTTGCTGGCTGGCTGTTGCTTTGAGCAATGGCTCCCAGGGGAGCTCCTGTTGGTTGCCAGACAGAATGACATCAAGCAGACGCTCGGAGCACTCACCAAAAGGCAGAGGCTCTGGCGAAGCACAGAGTGAAGTTGAACACACTGGAAAGCACCAGGCCCTGGTGCTGCTTGGGGTACAGGGCAGGGGAGAGAGGAGGAGGAGGCTGCTCTCCCCCAGTGTGTGCACCAGCACCCCCCAGATCACCCAGTGGTACTTCCAAAGCATCATATGCTACTTCAAAGTGAAGTAGGTGCTGATGTCCTCTCTATCCTCATTATCCGTTATCATTCCACTGTGGAAATCTCCTCTACCCTGGTTTATAGCCTAGATTTTCTATTTAATCTATCATAGCATTGTCCCTGATTTCTCCAGCTGCTGCAGGGACTGACCCCCCAAAATGGTACTAGTTTAAGATCCGAGCCCTTACCTGTGAAGGGGAAATCCTGTGCCTTGAGCATCTCAGCCTCATCCCTTCCCCTCCTTAGCAAAGCAAAGGTTTGTGCTTCATGGAATCCCAGCCTGGTTTGGGTTGGAAGAGACCATAAAGCTCATCCAGTTCCACAGGCAGGGACACTTCACACTAGAGCAGGTTGCTCCAAACCCCTGTGTCCAACCTGGCCTTGAACACTGCCAGGGATGGGGCAGCCACAGCTCCTCTGGGCACCCTGTGCCAGCGCCTCAGCACCCTCACAGGGAAGTCTCCAATCAGTTCATGCCAGAGGATGAGTCTATATTGAAATATAACACATGAGATGCTGCTTACCTGTGTATTTTGAGTTGCTTCTTCCTCTGGAGCCAAGCTGCCACGATGTGCCTTCAAAAGGAGCAGGTCTTGGCACTGCCCGGGGTGTTTCACAGCTCCCAAGTCCAGGATTTCACAGCATTTTTTGCTGATTCCTGCTCCTCTCTTCCTTATAGCATCATCTAGAAGCAAGAGTTTAATGAGACAATCAGATCCTCCCTTTTGGATGGGCAGAAGACCAGGAAAGAAGTGATCAAAAGTTCACGGTTGCCTCAATACCCAACTGCAGACACTGCAGAAATCCAACAGTTCCCAGTCAGAGCCCCTGCAAAACCTGAAACTCAACTACAAGCCATCTAAAGCTGCAGCTACATCTGGCTTTCAGTTTCTTCTCACTGCCTTCTCTTTTTAAGTTGCTCATAAATTCTTTGGATAGAATTCCTTTTGGGCTGAAGCTTTCTATGTTTGGACATTCCTCAAATGTACATTCAAGAAGAAAAAAGGTAGAAAAGCTGAGAAAATGGGTTTGGCAAGTCACATTGTTTGTCATTTATGTGGTTCCCCCCCCCATTCCCCAAAGCTTTTTGCCCTTTGCTCAGTGTGCAAACTGGGATAGCATGGTCAGAAAGCCATGGAGGGGCTGGAAGAGGACTCGGATCTCCTTCATCCCAGCCCCTTCCTCTGGCACTTTTGCAGAGAAACAAGCCAGATCTAGCTCCACTTCCATGGTTATTCCCTGCTCTGCATCACCATGGGATGTAAAGCAGAGGCAGGCAGGCAGATACGGAGTTTGCAGGCTGGCTAAGGAGGGGACAGAGTTTAGCACAATTTTTGGACAGGACAAAACCTCATCCTGAACTCCCATCACCACGTATAGTCCCCAAACAGATTTATTCCCCAGCTATCCCCCTGCTTCTTGACAACATGCAAGAAGTAACATGTGAAAATGCTAAAACCCACTGTCCTCTATATATCCAAGGTGAATTTGTGCTCTCACCACTGTAAGAGGTGGCTGAGATGCCTCCAAGTACACAGGAGTCTTGTGTGAGCATCATGCGACAGCCTGGGTATACCAGATGGCTCTCCCTCCTCTCCATCTCCTTGCTGTAAGCAGGCTCCATGGGGGACTCCTCAAGAACAACCAGGAAATGAGGCTGTGAAAGAACGTTTTCCCTCTCCTCTATTATTGTTTAACACACTGGATTATTCAGGAGCAGCAGGAACAAGCAATGCATCCATAGGGAAAATGAAAGCAGGGATTGCCTGGGGTGGGAGCGCTCCCTTTGCCCAGGAGCTGAGAACTTGCATGGGCAACAGAGAGCCTCTTGTCAGCCCAGCACAGGAGATCATTTTCCATTCATGCTCCATGACCATTGTCTGGCCCACAATGGGCATCCCCAGCCTCAGGGAAGGTGGTGGTACCACGCTGGGGTGGGTGTCCTGCCCTGTGCACACAAGGGATGCAGTGTGGTCCCTCCTGGCTCAGGGATGCACGCTTCAATTCACATACGGAGCAGGGCTTGGAGGAGTCTTGTGTTTCCTGCTTTTCTTCCTGATGAGGCTTTCCTCCAAGCTCCATTCCCTCTTTTCTGGCCAAGTCTGTACAAGATGGACACCCTGGCTGAATATATAACACACAAACACAGTCTTGGAGTAAGTAAATGTACCCAGACTTAGTCCTTTTACACATCTATTGGGCCAAATTTCTCTCCCAGTGTTTTCAAGGGTGCCTATAGGATTCAAGATGAGGATTTCTCCTACAGAGGATAAGTTTGGGAAGGGTCTTGATGTGATTTAGGCTGTTTTGCATCACTTGAATGACTTGGCCTCATCTGCAGATGCCTTCAAGAAGCTTAAAACTGGTGGGTTTATCTCCAAGCTTTGGAGGCAAGAGCAGGGAATGTTTTACCTCCTCAAGGATGTTCTGGGAGTAGGGATCCTGTATCCACATGTAGAACCATCCTGGCCATTAAATTCATGTCCTTACTAAAGCATCTCTCTTCCTTGTCGCCTTCCAAGCCCCTCAAACACAGCCCATGAGCACATGGAGATGAGTTAACCCTGTGGTCTTCATGAATCTGGATCTGAACAAACAAAAGAAGTAAGGGGAGATAACCTCCTAAGAGATCCTGCTCCCAATGCCTGGCATCACATCCCTTGCTGGGAAAACCCATCTGGCTCCAGCTGAGATGGACACCAGGCTGCAGGCAACTGGCCTTGTGTGAAACATGATCTGGAGAGGTTCTGGAAGAGCTGGATTCCATGGAAGAAGCACTCTGGGATGGGGAAGCGCAGCAAGAGAGTGGACACCAAAGGCTTCTTCCAGGAAGCTCCTCCACTCAACACCCTATTGAAAGCTCCACCACTCAAACCCCTGTTGGAATCTCCTCCATTCAACACCCTGTGGAAGCTCCTCCAGCTCAACACCCTGTTGGAAGGGAGCTGCTGGCTCAACTCCCATAAGCTGGGAGAGCCCCCCCCCAAAGCAGCCCTCACACCCCTTGCTCCGGCGCTCCTAAAATCCATGATTCCTGGATCCAGCGTTGCCCAGAATCATTGCCCAAGAGCGAGGCTATGAATAGCTGGTGCAATAATGCCTAACACATGGCTGTCCAGCTGCCTTTCCCACATCAACCACCTCATCAAGTGATAAGGGGAGGAAACCGGGAACGGCTTTTCCAGCCGGAGCCACAACACGAGATGAAGGATGCAGGAAACATTCCCCCAAGCTTCCAGTTCCCTCCTGCCAAAACAAGCAAACAAACAAACATCTCCAAGTTCAGCGGGGCTTTGTGTGGGGCTGTCTATCAGGAGCTGGGGACCAGGCTGGTTTTACAACCCGTCTGTAAGATCACTTTGCTGGCAGGCTGCAGCGATGGAGACGGGAATGTTGGCTCAGACGGATCGCTGATCCATGGCCAGCGGGGGTGACAGGACACACAACAATGGCCCGGGATGGAGCTGGAAGGTTTTGATAGCAGCTGAAATGGGGAATCAGCAACATTCTTTCCCCCCAGAGGCTGCTGTGGCAGAGATTAAAGGAGGACTAAAGTTCAAGGGGAGCGGGAACCAGTGTTGCTCAATGCTGACAAAAGGTCCCCAGTCGTGGAGAGGGCTTTGAATCCCAGACTGGTTTGTGCTGGAAAGGACCTGAGGATCACCCAGTCCCAACCCCCTCCCATGGGCAGGGACACCTTCCACTAGAGCAGGTTGCTCCAAGCCCCTGTGTCCAACCTGGCCGTGATGCTAAGGAGGATTTGGGTTTCAGCTGCCAAGGAGACCACTGCCCGTGCATCCATATCCTTACAGACCTCCACAGCAGGACATTAAAGGCCATGATCCCCTTCTGAGAACCTCCTGGTTTGTGCTGTTCCCTTCTCCCTGCTGCAGGAATCTGCAAGCTCAGCAGCAGCCACTGTGGAGCAGCCCCAGCCCAGCACCACGGCTGGATGGAGCCAGGGATGTTCATGCCTGGGCACTGCATGTGATCCAAGCTGCAATCCCAAAACACCCCATCACGCTTGTGACAGGCATGGTGGCACAGAGCCAAGGCATGTCCAGTGATTGGAGCAGGGCTCTCCACCCCATGACAAAATCACCCCTGGAAGGAAGGAGGAATGCGACATACCCAGCATAGCTGGCATTAAGAAATTCCCTGCTCTTCCTGCAGACGTGAGCCTCTCATGGCCAAGATCTCTCCCTTGAGCCTGTGGTTTCACCATGGCCAGATGAAATCGAGGAGATGATAGGCTCAGAAAGCTTTGATGTGCAACCACCACCCGTCTCCTCTCTGTTATTCCTCCTCCCTCGTGCCAAGCTGCTGTAATAGATGCTTCCCCTCTGCCCCCATGACTTGAGGGTCCCTGCACAGAAGAATTCATCACTCACATAACAGCCATGAGGCGGGAAGGCCAAGGAAAACACGCATCCATCCATCAGCAGAGGCTTGATGAAGCTCTCCCCCTCTTGGAGGGATTCACCCTGGGAGTTCAATGCAAAGAGGTGGCTGCAGCGAGGCGAGGTGGGAGGGGAGCCAGAGCTCACCGAGCTGCATCAGCCCTGCACATCCCACCGAGCACAGAGGGATGCTGCCAACACGATTCACTGGGGAGGAGCACAACCCATCTCTGAGGTGGTCCCAGCCTTTGCCAGCCAAAATGATCTGCTGAAGAAGAAGGGGAAGGTGTTGGTGCTGCATGTGCTGGTAGCGCTGGTAAGAAGGCAGCAAGGATGGGATGGATGCCATCAGCTCACAGCCACTGACCTTTCTGAACTCTAGAAGAACAAAAGCAGCATCTTTATGGTTTAAAATAGCCCCCCCAAAAAGGGTAAAAAAAGGAAAGGGAAAGCGAGACAGATTCCCATGAAGAGAGCAAGGCCCAGAGCTTCACTTCATCTTCCCATCTCGCCTTCCCACGGAGGCACGGCTGGACCCTGGCTCATCTCCAGCCCCCAGCTGGGTGAGCAGCAAACGTTTTCCGAGGCAACAAACCATCTGATCCGTGTGACACAGGGAGCTGAGGGGCACTGAGCGAGGTGCTCCCATTCCCATCACAAAGGAGCAGGAATCTGTGGCCTGCTGGGCCGAGCGGGATAAAAGATGCTCCATCACTGTCCGGCACCGAGGGGATGCTGGGATGAAGGGATGGGGTTTTCTGGCTAAGCTGGGAGGACGAGTCAGGCTGGGGGTTCAGAGCCAGCCCAAGGGCAGGGGGGGTGGACACGGTACCAGGCATTAGCAGAGGGAGAGCAGGGCTGGGAACCACAACCCCACACACGTGTCTCATGGCTCCTGATCGGCTGCTCACATCAGGATACCTGCGATCCTGACTCATCCAGCCTTTCCATAGGCTGTCAGCACATGACATGCCTCAAGGAGGCCTCCTCCACCTCCCACCTCATACCAGTAAAGCCTCCTGGGTGCAAACCCCTCAAAGAGCTGCTCTACTTTGAGCTGGGTTGGTCCCTTTTCATAAGGGGGACTATGTCGTGTGCTGCATCAGCCTTTGCAGGGTTAATCCTACAGGAACACGACTTTGAGACCTCTGTCTCTATGGGATGTGATAGGAGCTGGTCTTGCAGACCCAGCCATGGAGCAGCACAGCCATGGGAGCAGTTGGCCAAGTCAACAGTGATGTTGGGAGAGAAGGATCAGACCACGATGGGTCTGAAAATGCCCCATGTTTGCCAGGAGCTAAAGGATAAGGAATTTATGTGCTGACAAGGTGGTGGCAAAGAAGAATAAGAGAAACAAGAGGGTGTAGCAGGTTCTCTCTGTGCTTTGGGCCACCCTTCAGTGAATTTGGGTCTCTTTGGATGGGGGATGCTGCAGGAGTGAAACAAGATCAAGGCCTTAAGAAGTCATTGGCACTGATGTAAGAAATAGGTGCTTACTACAACATTCTCCTGCCATTGGGGTCCACTTCTCCCTCACATTACTGTTGAGTTGGGTCTGATAAACCCCTTAATTTATATCTGGTGGGAGCCCTGACTCTTCCCTCCCACCAACTCCAGGAGATCCAAGTGCTGTAAGTGCTGATCTAAGGGAAATGTGCTGCTCATGCTCCCATTGGCATGTGATATATCATGATTAACGGCCTCTCCTTCGTGATATTACTGGCCCCAACCCGTGATCTTGGGAAGAATTCAAAGTCTGGCTTATCAGCAGCAAACTAAGCTGCTTCAACTTAAAGCAGCAAACCTCAGCTCAGGCTGGAGGTGATTTATTATGAACTGTGGGCTTTGGAGACAGAGAGAGGGAAAGGAAGCCACAAACCCCACAGCCAGCCTGTACAAGTTCCAGGTTCTAATCTAACACGAGTGACTCCATGGCTCAGGCTGAGAAACCAGCAGGGATTCATCACAAGGTAGAGCTACAATGAGTTCATAGACAGAAGCGATGCAGAATAAGAGCTGCTCCTGCAGGGTACCCCCATCTCTGCCATTCCCAGGACTGGGGTGACAAGGGGGATGTGGCACACCTCTGGGATGCTTGCAGCATCCTCTATTTCACTTACAAGTCACTGCAGTGCCTCTTTTGGGCAGGATCCCCCCTTAACCAGACAGAAAAACTCCCTTCTAGTATCTAATCATTTGTTATAAAAGCAGGCAGCTCTCTTCTAAATACATCAAAATCTCACCTAAACCAAGGCAAACGACCTGCAAAGATACTTTACACTGGCAGGTCAAAGTGCTGGAAACCAAGTGAAAAGGTATCAGAAACAAGGTGCTGCTTATGCAAAGCCTTTAGATTTGGAATAAACTTACTTTTTCCACTAGGAAGCTGTTACATCCCAAACCTTTGGCTCACATGTACAGAAAGTACTAAAGGTGTTGTTAATGATCACTAAAAACTGAGGACAAAAACATCAAGGCCAGGTTGGACACAGGGGCTTGGAGCAACCTGCGCTAGTGGAAGGTGTCCCTGCCCGTGGCAGGGGGCTGGAATTGGATGAGCTTTAAGGTCCTTTCGAACCCAAACCAGGCTGGGATTCTATGATGAGGGGAAACCTTCCTTTCCCTGCTGACTGCCCAGAAGCTGTTGTGCTGTAAAGCAGGTTATAGGGATACACGAACAGTTACGTGGGGATGGGAACGTGCTCAGTGGGGCTGTTAAAGGCAGGGGGTTAATTCCCACCAGGGCCAAAGTCTGGGAGAACAGCTGCTGGCATTTAATACCCACCATGTGTGTCCTTACTGGGCATTTAATACCCACCATCTGTGTCCTTACTGGGCATTTAATACCCACCATCTGTGTCCTTACTGCTTTGCTGCACAAGGACCACCGCTGTGGGATGGAGACAGATGTGGGATGGGGAGCACCTACCTATATGGAAGAGGGGGAGAGGAAGCCAAACCTTCCCTCCCTGCCACATCTGCTGCCTTTCAAGCTGTGAACTCTGGCAGATACACAGTTTACTGTCTGCTTCCCCAGCAGTGATAGCCCAGGCCCTTGGGGCTTCCTTGTGTTTCATCTGGAGCTGGCACTGGTGGAACCAGCCTGGGTGAGGAGATAAGAACCGAGTGCTGTGCTCTGGAGCTGCCACCTCCAGCCAGGAAGGCAGAGCATGGACATGAGGGAAAGGCTCAGGGACAGCCTCAAGCTGAGAGAGCTGGGCTGGGGCAGCT